>NC_084904.1:18954920-19092420 GCF_949316345.1 Pungitius pungitius | reverse complement strand
TTATCGTAAACATCTCAAGTCACACTGGTTGAGTTGAGTCACGTATTTATGACACAAGCGCCTTACATTCCTTTTTCCTCTCACTATAAGTTTCACAATAAAAGCCCTAGTGTGCATAAGTAGTTTGCATATGTTGTTTAAGCCTCCACTGTGTGAACATTTTCAGGAATATTATCACTTTTGTTTGGTTCAGTGGTTGTTTGGCCATGAAATCCGCATTTAATTTACTGCAGCCTCACTTCTCCTTCTTCGCTCGAGAAGGAGTCCAACACGGCCTCTTTTAGCCAAAAACCACAGCCGAGCCTCCCTGACACTTCGCAGACGTCCACAGCTGACAGTGTTAAAACCTCAATACAATGATTTACAGATTATGTAATTATGAATGAATGAGCTAGTTTACTCAGTGACCTTTTCAGAATCTATTGAGTTGCCTTCACCCCGACTCTGAATAACATGTAATTCAGCGGTTCCTAATCTTTTTGGAGGCATTGCCTCCTTTGAGGCTTCATAAAGCACTTTGAGGCACCGCCGAGGAATTTCTCCATCTCACATTGTCTTTTAAGGGTTGGTTTATTTAAAGAAAAAAATTTACATTGAGTTTCCTATATTTTTAACCTGTTTGTGACCTCTAAGTTTAATTGGGACCCGCCCGAAGGAACTAAAATAAACTGAGTAAACTACAGCTTATTGTTTTCAGCTAATCGCAGTGCAGCCTAAATGATCACTGTCATAAAAAACTAAAACTTGATTGCACAAGCGACTCCGTGGTCCACTGTGTGAAAGACACAAGGCTGGAAATAGAGAAATTAAACATCGATTCCAACTGTAAGTGCATAAAGCACAATTGTTCATGCATTACAGCTACAATGGCTACAAGACTTAGACAGCGATCTTCTCTAAGTGACCCCTGGGTGCAGTTAAGGGTAAGATGGATCCACAGTGCAGAAGATCCGGTGGTCCATAGGGCAGAGGGCCGAGAGGGGCGAGGTCACTCCGGCTGCTTTGGGAGTGTGAGGAAAACAACCAGTCGTAAAGTAGCTATTGATGAAGTGGTCGAGGAAAGGAAGGAAGTCGCAGCGCTAGACCGAGAAGGTGGGAAGGAAACACATTGGGGGGGGGGGGGGGGGGAAACCATGATTCCGACATTCCCATCATGCTCTCAGTAAGCTATTTTAAATACAAAGAGATACAAATAAATAGTTGTTATGGGGCTGTCTGACGTCCTGTCGGGCCCCAAAGCTCAACCCCTTGTCTGGGATGGATGTGCAAGGGCACTGCAGCGGAGGTCTATATGAGGAACGCTAGAAAAAAAATACAAGAGAGCCAGACCAGAAAACTCCCCATCTGGGTGGCAGCGCTGATTCAACAGCGGACAGAACCCAAGACGGATCATCTGTCTCCATTATGGTCTCCCTACAAATCAGCTACATTTCCCCCTTCTTCTCCTCGGCTGCCCACAGGCTCACGGAGCCCAGCTTTTCCATGCGTCTCTTGGCAAAAGCAGCGAGAGAGAGAGAGAGAGAGAGAGAGAGAGAGACGTCCGGCGAGGTGTGTGTGTGTGTGTTTTCTGGGTGGTCGAAAAGGTTGTGCGCCGAACCCCACGCGCTCAGACGCGGGTCGACCACGAAAGCGCCCGTTCTCACAGCTGAATAAATGCCGCCGGAGGGGGTTTGCGAGCATCTCCCGCGAGCCCCTTTTCCTCTTCTGGCCCTGGAGCCGGGAAGGAAGCGTTTGGGCTCGTCCTGCAAACGTCTGTCTGTTTCTTAAAGAAATGTTTAGATCAGGATGTTCCTCACTGACAGGTTCCTAATAACTTCCACACAACTGCTGACGCTGATTCAGATGCAGAAACAATTCATCTCCCTCACGCCCCAGGGGTCAAACAGCTGTTGTCGCTCATGATTACATTTCTGCAGCTTTCGTTTGTATTTTGGGTCTATTTTCTGTGTGTTTGGAATGAAAGGGCTATTATGATTAAATATTGCCCACGGTTTCGACATTTAACGATGCCGTGGGAACTGCAGTTTAAAATAGAGTTGATATGATTGCTCCAGTAAAAAGAAAAAAACATTAGAAGGGAAATGAAGAGCTCTTCTGTTGGAGGTGAATTGCATAAAAAGCAAAGAACACTGAGAACAGGCCGTATTCAACGAGGCATCTTCCAGACACATTTTCAAGTACAATATTCTATTCCTCTGTTATATTTACTAAAGAATGGAGTTTGACGAGTTTTGATTGGTTTGAGAGAATAAGCCGATCATTCTTTTTACGGGGCAAAGATTCTGAGCATGACTATGATTGAAATGTTTTAAGGATGAAACGACCACGATAGAAAGTATTCTCTTGATTTAACGCGTTGTTCATGAAATGTGGCACTTAAATCAAAATCCACATACCAGCACCTGACATTTCAGACTTTGTTTCATCCTTACAAAGAACGAGTGAAAAGATCTGAAAGCAAACTGAAAAATGTGTTTTTTATGAATAAATATTTCATTATTTCCTTAATAGTATATTATTACGTGGACAATTTATTCTACACTGCCGGCATCGCTGATTCAACCAAAGTGTCCACTCAAAGGAGCTCAAAGGACACTCTTTTGATGGACAATCTAAACAGGAGTATCATAGCTCAGGATGATGACTGCCTGGTTTGAAAAGATCCAACTTAGGCCCCAAAACAAATAGTCCTTAGGTGGAGATTCACACACACACACACACACACACACAGATGTTTCTACAGGGCTGTTGTTGCCGTGAGCAATTACAGCTCCTTATCTAACCGTCAGGATAATGAGGTTACGCAGAGAGCGAATTCTATCATGTCGGCATAATGAGATTTGGGCCCGTGTCTCGCGTCCTAGGGTCGAGGACAGAGACGGGGACAGGGCCACAAACCGATACACGCGCACGCACGCACACACACACACACACACAGACACACACACAGCTTTCTTATCTGTTTCACCTCGGATCTCTGTCTGACATTCAGGGGAAATTGCATTCAGGCTCAGTGTGTGATGCAGTATGTGAATGACTGAGGCTCTCCCTCCCCCCCAACCCCCGTCATACCAGAACCCCCCCCCACCTTCATGTTCTCCAACTACCCCACCACCACTTCTGACAGGCTGTTTGATTTATGGCTCCAATTCCCCAGCGCAGACACATAGACGCAGGCCGCACTCCCAACTGTATGTATGTATTTTAGTTTCTCCCACAACTCTCTCCCCTCTCACTTCTCTCTCACTCTCCCTATCTTTAGCTCCGTCTCTCTCTCTCTCTCTCTCTCTCTCTCTCTCTCCGTTACACACACACACGCACGCACTCACACACACACACACAGATCTCACACACATCCTGGGTGTGGTGATTGATTATCCTAGCAGGACTGTCTGGTGTATTTTTGATTCTTTTGAAATGTAATCTCTTTGAGCAGTACAGGGAGCGTCTCGTCACACGTACGCATGCACACGCGTGCACCCAAACACACACACACACACACACACTCACACACACTCAGGAGGTGGAGGCAAAATGAGAGCGTCTTGGAAAAGGCAGTGCAAGGCTTTTTTTGGTACCATGTTTCAAGTTGAGTACACAAACAACTTAATCAAAAGTCGGGGGGGCAAAATGGGAACGGAGCAACTTTCGGAGCGCAGACTAACAAGTCGCAGTGCCGATTGACATGTCAATGGCAGCCTGGGATCGGGACAATTTGGCCAAGGCTGAATCTGGACCTAGAAACAAGAACAACACAATGTCCTTCCTCGCAAAGAACCCAAATGGCCCCACTGGGGCGGCTCAGCGGTCAGAACTGTGCGATTCAACATTTTTTTTGGTCCGTCACGAACGGGTCCGTTCTGCAGCACTACTATAGCTTAATTCTGAAACAGTTTATTCCCACCATAGAGGACTATTGACTATGGGGCGTTGACACGGGTTTTGCCGCTCGGTTGGCTGCTGATTGTTTGATTGATTAATCACGTTGACAGTAAAGGTTCACCGGCTCAGGCTGATATTTAATGGGAACTTTCATTTCCGGAGGATTTTCTGCTTGGGGGCAACCTGCTTGAACTGTATTTGTTGTTACGCTACTACTGCTCCTATTGTCAGGGCAACTATTAACGTAAAAAGGTCCTCTTCAAAGTGCCTCATCCTTGTAAAAGCCGGTCTTAGTGGTTTGTCTAACTGAACCCTTTATGCACTGGTGCAGGGTCTTTTCCTGAGAAAACTCAGCAAAAGGAAGACAGTGAAAGACTAGAAGAAGACACAGCCTATTCCTAACAATCTCTGTTTCCACTATAATTTAAGGCTGCAGACACAAACGGACCAACTGGGATGTGTCTCAGGGCTCTCTCTCTCTCTATATATATATATACTGTATATATATATAAATAAAATGATAGAGCACTGAGTGTGTACTCGTGTGAGTGTTTGCCTGCACTGAAACATGCATCCATGGCTGATCTTTATTTATTCCCCCAGGTGATCGATCGAAGGCAGGCACTCATTCATAATGGGCCCTATATCTGTCTGTCTGTCTGTCTGTCAACACAAACAGGACCATTACACACAACCTCATCAATACTCCAGAGAAACTACTTTTCTCTCTCTCTCGGGGGGAAAGATTAGCAACAGCTTGAGCCATTGATAAAGTCTGCCAGGGCTAATGATTTTGTTTTAATGTATTATTTACTAAGTGTGTATTTTATTTGATTTTTTTACATGAATGTAAGAAATTCACAGTCACACATAAGGGTTATAAGATAAGAGTTATTTGTAGTTTGGTCACATTCTGTGTATTTTTTGAACAACTCTTGGTCAGCGGTTGGCTTTTTTCGAATGAAAAACAAGTGAAATTCCGCCCCTTGTTTTGTTCGCAGCATCGAGTCAGATCGTACACATTGCACCTTCAAGGACCATCTGTAGAAAATAAAAAAAAGTCTGCAAATGCAACTTCATTTACCAACCGCACAATTCATGAAAGCCTCAGTAGTGTAAAGCCTGACATTTTTTGACAGCGGATTGACACACAAATTACATGTGCATGTCATGCAGACACCCAATAGACCATAAACAAAGCGGGATGTGCCTCCGCTGTCTGACTCTGGACTATATATATACAGTACATATATGTGTGTGTATGGCTCTTCAGAAATCTATGAGAGCCAGAAACCGCTGCTCTTTAAATGGAAATGTGGTTGCCAAGAATGTCATGGTCACTGTATTTTAAGAGCAGTAGGTGCAAGTTTCGCAAATTACCAGAAAACATGCAAGACCGCACTGATTATACGCTTCAGCGCCATCAAAAATTCTCATTTTCTCACCCTGGAATGCCGGTGGTCTTCTATCACTCAACGCAGCATGCTGAACATTTGACACGAGGCCCCGGAGAAAATGATTTATGAGGGACACATGGTAGATTTCTGTGTTTCAGTCCGTGGAGCAAATCCCTCCGGGGTTTTCTTTTAACGTTCCCAACACCAGACACTCAGCTGTGTCCTCAAACGTTTGTGTTTGCGTGTCCGTCGGTTCCTGTGATCTCCGGAGACGGGCGGACTTGAGACGGCTGATAACACACTGAGAGTCGCACACTGACACACACACACACACACATCGTGATCCGTGGGCCCACCACAGATATGTGGACTGTACATAATCTCACAGTCTCACGTTCGGGCCCGGGTTCACCGCAGCTGAACACAGACACACACGTTCCCATGGTGCACTCTGTCGGGAGAGAAGCCTCCGCGGGGGGAGCCAGCACATCGAGGCGGAGTGTGTGTTTGTGGAGTATTGGACCACTTTGAATCAACCGAACCAAGGGACTTCCATCATGTTTAACTGAGGGATTCCGATTGGCCTTTACTGTGAGGAAGGACCAGGAAACGAGTATTTAGAATTACTCAAGAGAGGAAAGTGAAGCAAAAAAAAGTGCGCAGAGTGTGTGTGGCTGGTCCATTGCTGTTGTGTTGGTATCTCAGATGGCAGAGAATATTTTCTATACCTTCACTTTAAATGAGAAGCATTGCAGCGGTTTAGTGTTTAAAATGTAAATCTCATAGAGTATGGTTGTGCATGTGGTGCCTTCACAGTCCCCAGGCCACTGTGGGGAATTAAAGCTGCAACCTTTGAACCATTACATAAACATTCCTTCATTTAGCCAAATCACATAAACAGTTCCAGTGTTTTGGGCAATGATTTTAAACCATTAAGTCAGTTTAAATAAATAAGTCGGGCAGATCAAGAAATGAAAGGATTGGGTAGTTTGACAACAGTATGTCCTTTACTATCTAAATGCAGCTCAGTGCAAACCGTGTTCCGAAATGTATAGATGATTTATATCCAATATTTTACCTCTCATATCGTGCCTGGGCCTTATATTTCAGTGATTTAGGTGAGCTGACGCTAAGAGCTTCGGCCGCTCGCTCTTTAACCCTCCTCTGCTTTCCTTTGGTCTCCTCTTCCTGCCTCCTCTTCCTGCCTCCTCTTCCCTCTCTCCACCTCCTTCACCCCCAGCCATCCGTCTCCAGACTTGGCCAGTCAGTGGCAGCTCCATTGATAGGGTAATCCGGGCCTGATTAATGACCCGATAATCAGAGGGGTCCTCAGATCAATCATGGCAGTGTGATCAATAACCCCCGGGCAAGGCGATCATTAGCCTGCTAGAGTGCATCCTCTATTAGACCCGCGGACCGAGACAAAAGATGTAAAAGAAAGAGAGGCGATACGGGGGTGAAGGATGGAGGCAGTTTTTATGAGATGTTAAGAGCAGCTTCTCCGTGCTGTGAGAGAAACTTTCCCAAACGGTGAATATTCATATTCACGCTTGTGTAGGTAAGAGGTAGGAGGTAGGAGGCAGGAGGCAGGAGGCAGGAGGTAGGAGGTAGGGAAGGACTACAGAGCGCTCCACAAACAAAGTGACATTGCAGCAGTACAGGTGGCAATGTGTCTATCGGTGTAAAAAATGTGCAAGTGTGTATATTCAGGTGTGTTTGTTGGTGCGTGTGACTGGGGGCTGTGTGTAGGTGCATCTCAGTGTGTGTTTGTGTGTGTTTGTGTGTGTCAGCGGGGTGTGATGGCTTCTGATTTATGGGTTGTGTCCCTCTGTGCCAGCTTTCTGTCTGCTCCCGCATGGAGGATGAATGGACCTCTGTCATTCCAGCCAGACCTCCCGCCTCCCTCCCCCCGCCCCCCCTCACAACTCCGTCCCTCTTCTTCTCCCCTCCCACCTAATGCAGTCGCCTCTTTCCCAAATAGCGTTTTCGTGATTGCCCGCAAATGCATTTAGAAGCAACTGTTTACGTGTCGCTATAAATGTTCTTCCTCTCAGCCGATGATGTGGGTAAATGACCCCTCGCTAAGAGGGGCTTCAGGCCCATTAGGACGAGCCCGTCTGTTGTCAGAGGCTCAGTCCGGGACGTCCCGTGTCCGTGGCAGAGGAAACATTCAGCTGTGAGGAAGCGTCAGAGCAGAGATTCGGGAAAAAACTCTACTTCTTCCATTTTAGGCTCTTGGTTCGGGGAGTTTTCATCGGCTGCAATAACATTGTTCTCAACAAGTTGTGTGACATGTTTTACTGTGTTTGAGAAGAAAAACATCCTCACAGAGAGAGAGAGAGAGAGAGAGAGAGGGGTAAAGCTGAGGCTAGAGACCAGCTGTTTGTTTGTGGGAGAGTGTGTGTCTGTGCGTGGGTGTGTGTACAGTGAGTATATGTGTTTGTGTGTGAACTGCTCAATGTGCTACACAAAGTAATACAGCGCATGCAAACTGCCGCATGTTTTAGTATACGTCAACTTGTAAACTACATCTGTACACATTCATATCCTGCGTGCATGTGTCCGTGTGTATTCCTTCGGGAATGTGTTTGTGTGTGTGTGTGTGTGTACCACTGCTCTCTGATGTGGCAGCCCGCTGTGTGTACTCATTTATGTGTAATGAATGCTTATGAGGGTAAACAGATGGTGTGTTAACATGGTAAAATATGATCCGCTGGCAGACAATATGGTGGCACGCTGGTGTTTACAACACACACACACACACACACATTGCACCCCGGGACAGCGCAGCAGCTTGACAGCCGCCTGGCTTTACTTCACACATCCAAATGGGATGAAAAGATATTCCACATACTTTGATGGATGTTTTCTTTCTGTTTTAGGCTGCACTGTGGCAAAAAGTTAGATCATCTGAAACCAACTGCGGGAGGACGGACACGTGACCGGCGGCAGGGACAGAAAAGGACACAACGTCGTGATGATAAGCTACATAGCATAAGTCTATTAAGTTTATTTGATAACGGAACAAAGTATAGTAAATACATTTGAACAGAATTAACTGGACCTTCGAGGAGGGGGGCGGGGCAAAAAAAACACCTGCATCCAGGGACCGTGTCGGGCCACCTGGGGGCAGCGCAACAAGCTGCAAACTTAACACTGCGGTACCTGCATCACATTCAGGTACACAACCACCAGCAGTCTCTGTTGTTGTTGTTGACCGCTGTGTAACCTTTATCCTTTGACCTCAGTTTTAGTCTCCACCAGCTGTTGATGGGGACGTCTGTTTCTCAATCTTTGCTACAAAGCTTCCCAGTTTGTACCACCTAGGTGGCAACTTTGTTGCCTGCTGTTGCTGAGTAGATAGTGGGGAGATGTTTGCTCTGAAACATCTGGAAACAACAGAAATTGTGAAATGTTTTAAAACCAAAACAATAAGCTGAAAGATGCTAAAACGCTCTGTGAAGCGCAGCGGAACTATATCGTTAGGCACAGAGCCTGTTTTGGTTTGTCACTTTTCATTGTCGGATTTGTTAGATTTACATACGGAAATACAAAAAGGTTTGCGTTATTGTATATGGACTATTTACTTGAAAAAAAAGTTGGGATGGAAAACCAGCCCTGGACTTGTGTTTATATGAGAGCATAACTCTTCAAACTTAATTGGATAAAGCTTGAAATGTCAAAAGTGATTACCAACTCTCACCTAGAGAGCCCATTAGCCCACAGCTCTACCACCCAGACGCACAAACACACCTCTCTGTGACCTCTTGGCATAGGTGTTCTTGACAAATAATGACAGAGGTGTTTCAGAAGAAGCCAGACTAAAGAGGGAACAAACTCCAGGATGACACACACACACACACGCACACAAACAAACACACCTACACACACAAACACTGAGGTAATGACAGATGGCTCTGCCCACTCCTTTGCCTTTCCATTGCTAGCTTAGTAATATTCCCACCATTATTCTCCTCTATATGCAGCTTCTTGGACCACAATGCCACTGAAAGGCAAAAAGGCGGCAGCCTCTCAGTTGTTGTTGTTGTTGTTGCATTTCCGTGGCTTTCCAGCAGTGCATCCAGGATCATATGTTGCAAATGCCCTTGCATCTTACACAGCGTAGATATATTGCAGTCATTTAATAAAAAAAGCACACTCAGAGCCCAGCCATATTGAATGCATGAAATAAAATGTGATAAAGATATAGCGCACTGTAGGATACTGACAATAGTACAATATTAGCATCAATAAATACAGTAATTAGAGTAGTGATTCTATCTCAGGACAATCAGATATATTTTCGGCACCTGGTTTAAATCTAAAAAGTTGGACCATTAAGGATTCCTGCTCAGTATCCCTGAAGAGCTTTTCAGATAAGTCAGATCGTCTTTCCATATCGTCATGAAATCTAAGCTAACAGAACTGACACAAAAGCCTCAGAGTTTGTTTTTTTTTGACTCGTGATTAAGACTCACGTTGCAAAAAAGCTCCACCCACAGATGCCGATTGGTTTGAGGGGAGCAACGCACCCTCACCTTGTTTAACCCCCGCTCCAGCAGCACGTAGCTCCCGGGAGGCCAGCCGGGCCCGAGACCAGCCCGTCGGACTGTGATCGGGTCTGAAGCGGTTTGTCTTGGAGGGTGGAGATTCTTTTATGTCGCCCGTGGTGCCAGAGAGGCAACAGGGGGGGGGGGGGGGGGGGGGCGGCTGTTTACCGTAACTTAAAACCAGAAAAAAAACAGCATGACTACACAGGTTTTGGCTGGGCCGAACAGGCCTCCATTGACGGAGGCCAACCCCAAAAAGGCAGCGCGGCCTGGATTCTGTCAGCAAACACGCCCGAGAGCCCGACCGGCGACGCACACATCCACGCTGCCGCGCACACTCCGGAGCCATCTCACCCCGTGTAGCATTTTACTGTGCAATCATCAAAGCACCATTAAATCAGAAGTGACTGCCAATAAAGGCAGGAAATTGCGGGCAAAGGATTACGATGTTTGCATGATGAGGGTGTGTGTGTGTGTGTGTGGGGAGGGCAGAGGGACGTAATCGGGGGGGGGGGGAGGTGCGTCACAAGATTTATGTAGCATTTACTGTTGAGCAAGTCGTAAAGCGTGATTACAGGGAGGGGGTCGAGGAGCCACAGCCCCAGCAGGCGGGCAGGCAGGAAGGCGAGGAGACAAGAGGCCGAGGCCTTTTCACCCACAGCGTCCCTCTGTTTGTCCCTCTGTTTGTCCCTCTGTTTGTCCTTCTGTTTGTCCCTCTGTTTGTTCCTCCGTTTGTCCCTCTGTCCCTCCGTTTGTCCCTCTGTTTGTCCTTCTGTTTGTCCCTCTGTTTGTTCCTCCGTTTGTCCCTCTGTCCCTCCGTTTGTCCCTCTGTTTGTCCTTCTGTTTGTCCCTCTGTTTGTTCCTCCGTTTGTCCCTCTGTCCCTCCGTTTGTCCCTCTGTTTGTCCTTCTGTTTGTCCCTCTGTTTGTCCCTCTGTTTGTCCCTCTGTTTGTCCCTCTGTTTGTCCCTCTGTCCCTCCGTTTGTCCCTCTGTTTGTCCTTCTGTTTGTCCCTCTGTTTGTTCCTCCGTTTGTCCCTCTGTCCCTCTGTTTGTCCCTCTGTTTGTCCTTCTGTTTGTCCCTCTGTTTGTCCCTCCGTTTGTCCCTCTGTCCCTCTGTTTGTCCCTCTTTTTGTCCTTCTGTTTGTCCCTCCGTTTGTCCCTCTGTCCCTCTGTTTGTCCCTCCGTTTGTCCCTCCGTCCCTCTGTTTGTCCTTCTGTTTGTCCCTCTGTTTGTCCCTCCGTTTGTCCCTCTGTCCCTCTGTTTGTCCCTCTGTTTGTCCTTCTGTTTGTCCCTCTGTTTGTCCCTCCGTTTGTCCCTCTGTTTGTCCCTCCGTTTTTCTCCTTTCATCCGCCGGTCTGTCACCAGCCCGTAAATCCGCTGCAACAAGACCTCAACCGATCATCTCCGACTGGAGGAGCTTCACGGGCAGCGCTCGGTGTGGGCAGCGACCGACCGACATTCCGACATGAGAGACGCAAACAGGCGACACAGGCAGAGATTTGGATTCTGAACTGCTTCTTTTTTTTGGGGGCGGGGGATGTTTGTCATAAAATTCCTAAAACCCGCAACAAAACCCGCTTTCTCGGGCCTCTTGGTTAGAGCAACACGTATAATCATCTCCTTAGCTCTCGTTAGCTGACGGCGGCTAACTGACCAAAACCCAGTAGACACATTTGTAGTGCCACATTCCCCCTTCGGCCCTGGGCTGGTCCCTATGTCCTCCTGAACGACATGTTTGTCTCTTCAGCTGCGACGATGCTGAGTCATGTTTCGGCACTGATTGTGTTTTTCTGGTGCTTGGTCATAGGCAGGAAGGATACAATCAGTTTGTAGAAAGAACCTGCCCAACGTGGCAGAAAACAATGCTGACGGGATCGTGAGAACCCAAACAGAACAGCTGCGCAATGTAAAACCCAAACAATCGATTTAAAGACCCTCAAACACACGTTTTAGGGTAGATAAAGCGTAAAAAACTTCATCTACTGGATGATGATGATTTCATGAGAGCGTATGAAGCAGAGCTGGTTGATACTACGATATGATTGGCCCGTCGGCGTGTGAGGGGGCGGGATTTGAGGTAAATTAGTGCACGTTCAACCTCATTCACTCACATATTTGACTTCATATGCATTCTAAAACATAGGCTCTTTAGTTGAATGGTTGCATTCTGTCTGGAAGCACATTTACATTTAAGTACTTATTGCCCGGTAAAAGAAAAAAAACACGGCTGTGCATTTCCATCCAAATAAAGAGTTACTTCTCGGTTTCAGTCGCATGTCCCTAATATAAATGGGTCGGGCCAATTTGGGTACAGCTAAGCAAAGCCCGATCATACCGCGAGGACCAACGAATCACTCCAAATATCACCACATCACGTCCAACAGTGGGAGCGGGCCGTGGACACGTGGGCTTGTTTACGACATCTTTGATGTGGATTCTCAGGGGGGAACAGGGAGGACAGGCTGTGTGAGAGAAGGCTCAAGTGAGACAGCCGCAATTTGTAGCTGGGGAAAATTCCTGGAGATTTATGTCAGTGTTTACAATTCGCCTCCAGCCCTTCTCTTAGAGGAGGAGAACATGGCCAATAAATCGGCCCCTTACAAACGGATGGGACGCCAGGAATCTTTTGAACCGGGTCAAGGGAGATCCCTCCCCTGAGTTAGTATAAACCGGGGGGGGGGCCACGGCGGAGGGCAGCGGGACGTCACAGATCATGTGATCGAGTGTTACCTTCTGTCTCCTCCCTCCCTCCTTCCTCCAGGACGACTGGCCAGCGAAGGAGGTACAGAGATGCAAGTATAACCATTAAATCAGTTCACAAATCAAACGTTTAATTTGTATGTGCGTGATGGATCAACATGTTGGTCTCTCTAAATAATGAAGGGGTTTCCTTATGTAAACTGGCTAGTTGCAATTCCACTTAATTTTCATTGGAAATAAGCTCAGATTGGTTTAGTTTACACATTCTTTCTCTTCATGTTTTATATCACAAATTAATTGTTAGCAATTGTATCTAAACAGATAATAATGATAACCATAATTTGATTATTATAGTGTGTAAAGTTAAAATACATTTTGTGTACGCAAATAGAAAAAAAACATTTCAATTTATATTATTTTGTTGTGTAAATGACCGGATGATAACATTTTAATCCTGTACTTCCTTGCATCATTTAAAAGTTTTAATAGCAATGAAGGACAAACTCACAAAAAGTGCCATAACTGCTAAAGGCCAAAAGTGCTAATGAGCCACTTTAAAGGTCATACAGGACATTCAGATGAAACCTCTCCTTCTCCTCGTGAGTATATCTCACAAAGAAAAAACAAAATGTTAACCCAAGTGTAAGCATTAAACCCTTTTATAAGTCCTTAGACCATTCCTCACCCTGCCCATGGCCGAGGGCCCTGGGGAGAGGTCTGGGGTCGGCGAGAGATCAGAGAGGGTTATTCTGAGGTCAGCGTCACTTCAAGAAGCTGTTTCATTGAAAACCGGCCTTCCTCCTCCTCCTCCTCCTCCTCCTCCTCCTCCCTGACACATGAATCACTCCTCTCCTCCCCCTGTCCTGCTAACCCAGGCCGGCCCAGGCTGCACATGCTGTTTTTCTCTGTTTGCTGTCATCAGTCACACACACACGCACACACACACACACACTGAAGGACTATTAGCCCTGCTGTTCAGTAATGTCACAACTGTCTGGCAGCTCAGAGAGGGAGAGAGCTTTCACCACATAAACATACAGGTAGTGAGAGAGACAGAATTAACCTGCTGTTTGTCTTGTCATTAGTCTACTGGGTGGCAGCTCGGGAAACACACACACAGAGACACGCACACACACACACACACACACACACACACAGAGCTAGCTGGCAGGTAGACAAAACAGTGATCTCTTATTCTGTGAAAGGCCGAAGCTCTCTCCAAACGAAGCACTCATCTGCTGTCATCACTCCTATTCTAACACTTCAACGCTCTAAACACACACACACACACACAGGCAGAGACACCTATACACTCTCTCACACACACAGACAGACACAAAAGTAGAGCGTCACAATAACATCAGGCTTGAGGAAGCAGCCATATTTGGACTACACAGCTCCAGTGAGCCGCGGTTTGTGTGTCGTGAGTTTGTCAGCCTCATAAAGGTCGCACAATCCATTCTGCACTGCCCCGAAATAATGAGATGTAGAATTTCTGTGAGATACTTTACAGTTGCTCACATAAATACTGTGTCAAACAAAAGTATTAGAGACCTGTATCAGTATTTATTTTCGCTCAACGTCACAACCGCAGATGGAATGAAATACAGTCTGTGTGGCACAGCTGTACATTGTTGACAGGAAGCCAAAACCCCACTGATAGTGAGATGGTGCTGCTGAACAATAATTCACTATCATTGCTTTTCCGTCAGCCAGAAGATGGGTTATTTCTATATATACCTATTCCTCGGTATGCGGTTCCCCCTTCAATCTGATGACATCATGCACATTCACCAAAAACTCTTGTGTCCATTTGGGGAAAACCTTGCTGCCGGAGACCCAGACCACATGGATGTGACCGCTGGAGAGGAGGGGAGACTGAAAAGAGGAGGAAGAATAAAATAAGCTTCTCTAGAGGCAGTGTGTGCGGAAACACTACCGCTTCTGTCCACAGGGGCCGCCAAAAATCCAAACAAATGAAATGCCTCCTTGTTTGGTGGAGTAGACGTTTTGCTTCCAGCTGATTCCAAAACCGGGAACATGAAGAAGTCCAATATTGGCTCCAGTGGTTTGTTGCATTTATTGCTGCCAAGCTTAACAGTACAATACAAGCCTCATTTGTCATAATCCGGAGAAACTTTGCTTCTCTCTATTGCTAAGTGTTTTTAGTGTCATACAGACCTGATCCCTGTATGGTTCACCTCACAACATCACAGATAAGCAGTAATGTGACACTCATAGTTATACAGTGTTACTTTTTAATGGAGACGCACTAGTTTAACTCTCTGGCGGGCTGTGATGGATTTTCTGTCAGAGACGGTATTCTGTGTCCGAGAGACGAGGCCGCGACATGAACATGATGAATCCCACATTCCCTTAATTGCTGTTTTACAGTTCACTGACAGCCATCAGCTAAATAAGCTGTCGCGCGCACAACGCAACAACTCCACTCCTAATTTTTTTCACTGAAGCGAATGACAGAGTTACCTTTTGTTGTGATCTTTGCGTGCATAGTTTTGAGGCCATCCCACTGCGTCGGCAGCCAACAGGTGAGCTCTTATTGCGGCTTCATGTGCACTCAATGCTCTCTGGCGAGCAGATTTGTTGTTCACATATTTCTAAAGTTCCATCCATGCTTTGTGATTTAAGGGGTTGCTTTGAAGAAGCAGTTTACAACACCATGTCACTTGCAATGTTATTGCTTTGTTAGCTTGTGTTATGGCAGCAGGAGAACATGTGGATCTAAACCGTTAAAGTATTGTTATTTACGTTTTTTTCCATCTCTTTTCCCCTCTTTCCTCATCTGTGTAGTATTGTTGTTCATTCATTTTGTTTTCTTCACTGGGGTCTGCATTGTGAACCGCTGTGTTTATTCTCGACAAAAACCAGCATAAACATGACAAGATGTTTATCTACAAGACTGTTAAAGGTTTTAAATAAAACTGAAATGTAAAATGAAAAGGGAAAATTTGTTCCACTGATATGATAAAATACATTGGCGGTTGAGGAGAAAATGTGTTTTGGAGGTTAAAGAATAACTTTATGGGCTGAAAAAACAAATGTACAAAAAAAGGTATTATTTCCAAACCTAATTCAATACTTCTGATATCTTATTCACAAAGTCTTTTTTTAGTTTTAGGACACAATATGTGTTCTGAGAGACAAAACACACCAGGTATAAACCTGAATGTCAGCACAAAGGTCCACAATAAGTTGTGCGACTCAAATCGGCTCCGGCTAAACTATAGAATCCATTTTTGCATCCGTTACTGACTGTGGACTTATTTTTGTTGTGTGTTCCATAAATTAAAATACTGTATATAGTGGATTAAATTGTAAAATCGCATATTATTCTTATTTTCAGCCTAGTCCTTGTGTAAAGGGCTCAGTTAGCCGTTAGCTGTAGCGACTTAGCATTCAGTCAGAGCTTCCTTCCCGGCAGGACGGGCTCCTGGACAACAAGGACGACAAAAATGTGAACCATTTCTTTGGGGTTTAATCAAAACGTACGCAGCGCGCACAGCCCCCAAGTTACACTAAACATAACGTTTTGTAAGTACACCTTGCACCAGCATCTGTTCCCACTTTGAGTGTTAAACAGAAGCCCTCAAAAAGTACGAGTTGTGTTTGAATCCCAAACCTGGTGGTTCAGAAGAGGAAGAAGAGGAGGAGGAGGAAGGAGGGGAGACGGGGCGGCGTGTCACGGCAGTCATCAGTAACTGTCGCTGCAGGCTTAATTAACTAGCCTCCTCGTTAGCATTGCTGCTCCCCCCCGTTTTCTCCCCCTCCCTCTCTGAATGGGAGCGCCTGATTATTCTGCGCTCCGGTCGCAGCCAATTACAGGCTCCAAATGGAACAACATTAATCAAATCTTTAGCATGGTGGCACACCCGGAGGTATCAGA
Source organism: Pungitius pungitius (assembly GCF_949316345.1). Lineage (NCBI taxonomy): Eukaryota > Metazoa > Chordata > Actinopteri > Perciformes > Gasterosteidae > Pungitius > Pungitius pungitius. The sequence continues at coordinate 19,075,988 of NC_084904.1, read as the reverse complement.
TTGCGGGAGGGACGCAAAACTAATAAGTCACTGTCACATGGCGGTTCTACCGGCGTTTAGCAGCCGGCATCAGGGAGACGGGTGAGACGGGCCCGTCGCCCGGGTGTGTAACATGGAGCCTGATCTGGAAACCATTAGCATGACATGGCAGCAGGAACCCAGCCTGTCCTCACTCCACACTCATTTTTTATGCCCCCCCCACCCCCCGCCCCAAAACCCCTTGTCTAACTCCTCCCTCTTGCTCTGTTCATTCTCCTCAGCTGTCAGGCAAGTGAGGAGCGGGGCAGGATGAATTGGATGAAAGAAAAGGGTGCAGACGTGATGAATAGAGAAATGTGAGACGTGGAGGGGTAATGAGAGGGAAACGGTAGGAAATGGTAAGGACAACGAAAGGGGGGAACGCTGAGTACTTTTCACGATCTTTGGACAGGGAAGATGAAGAAACAGAAGAGACACTTTCTGCCAGAGTCCTGCTGGACGAGAACACCCAGAACTAAATGCTGCTATTCAGACTCTGGCCTCCCAGAGAGTGGCACTGGATCTGGAGCAAGAGCCAAACCCCCCCCCCCACCCTCCACTACACACAACACACACACACACACAGACCTTGACCAAGCAAACTTTGTCTTGCCTTCCCAGGTTTTGGCCCAAACTATGGAGCCCCGGTCAGAGCCGGCCAGAGGACAGCGCTGCATAATGGCCTCGTTAGGACAGATGATTAAAGCCCCACTGAAATGTGCTAAATGCCTGTGTCACTGAAGTGGCCTTTAAACGGGCATAAATAAACAGGAGTTATGCGGACGGTTTGGGTGCGCACCCTGGCAGCATAATAAATTACAGGGTAATGATATTAAAAGCACAGAGTCGTTAAGATGCCAAGCGGAGACGCCATAAATCCCGGCGCGGGCTCCCACTGGCTGTCCCCACGCTGAGTAATTAAAGCAGATTTATGAGGCGCATTACATCAGTGCTAGATAGTTCATATATTGGCCTCCCTTATTGGACGGCCTGACAGGCGGCAAAAAATATTGTTTCGAGTTCCGCGGCCCCTCGAAGCCGAAGAGATTCTCCCGGCACTCCGTCTTTTGTGACGGATGTGAGGGATTGGACCGCTCCACTCCTCGGGTTTTTTCACCCTCCCTCTTTTATTCCCTCCCCTCGTGCTCGCCGGGAGGAAACAAAGGGAACAGACAGGTGAAAGGCCCGGGAGGGGGGGGGGACATCGGGAGAGAGGAGGAAAACTGATGAACACAATAGTGTTGAGGAATTAAGGCCAACAGAGGTAAACACTCGGTGGTTTGTGTCGTGTCCTCCAGGCGCAGGACGGGGTGGTGGACTTTCACCCAGGAGACCTCTGACTGTGACCCATACAAAGACCTAAAGTAAACACTCTTCTTTAGGCTTTGTACATGATAAAGATGTCATGTGGGTTGTGTTTCTACGCGGTGCTACTAACTTTTTGGCGACTCCCCGATCAGTCGGATCCAGGAGTGAGTTACCACGGTTACGGGTATCACCGTCACCCGGTGTGACGCAAGCAACACAATTCATGGATTGTCTGGTAAGTGGAAGAAAAAATGTTGGGGTACGTTTTTCAATTCATTCTCCCTTCGCACTTACATATAATGAGCCACTGTGCATAGATGAGCATGAATAGAGCTCGTCTAAGAATTAAATCCGGCTGTCCAGGCTAAGCCTCAGAGTCTAAGTCACGTTCACTTGTATCGCTCTGGTTGGTTTCAAATTCGCATCCAAATTCAAAACACAGAAAATAGTCCTGTTCTATTCGTTGAGCAGCATTTCCACTGACTTAAGAAATGTATTAACTGTCAATATCTTCACCTGTGTTGTTTGCAATAGGTCCAACACACATGATATACACAAAGATATGCAGAATTTACTCATGATTGCATAATCAACCTGATAAAGGTATTGAAGTCATGTTTCCATTGTGCTTGCTTATGAAAAAATCGTATATATACATTTCCATAGTTGTACACTTTTTAATGGTTACAATTCACTTAATATCTCAATTAAATCACTGTTCTCCTCGACTGCTGATGAACCTTAAATGCCCCCACAGGAAACACACTCCAAGAGCTCGACAACTTAATTGGTTTTGCTGCATGTAATTTTAATAGCTCCTGTAATTAGGTTGCTTATTATAAAGAATCAAGTCATAAATCATTTGAAACATAGTTGCACAACGACATTTCCCGTCATTACAAAATGTTTTTCTACTGCTCCGAGTGAGCCGCTAGAAGCCACATGCAGGTAACCTGAGCATCGTGCTGCTTAAGGCCAGTCGGAAAAAAGAAAAGAAGGAAAACAGGGAGGTAAAAAAAGTCAAGTCAAGCGGATGTTAACTACCTCTGACACTTGTATTATCATTATTAATCAGTGCTTTTCAAGGAACAGATTTAAATCAATATGAAGGAGTGAAACTAATTACTGTGACCATTCGGATCAATTTGGGGGACTTACATTTACATTTATGTCAGTAAATTCAACCTGTTACCCTGGACCCGAGAGGTTGGGAGATATGGTGTGATTTCTAATTGCGAGGACATGAACCAACTAACCATCAGTCTTCTCTCATCTGCAGCCCGAGCACACTCGCACTTCCTCGCTAACGTATTCCCCCTCCGACGTTACACACTACCTCCTACACTCAATGCGGCACAATGCCGTTCTGCCCACAGACTAAATATTACCGTCACAAGACTCCAAAACAGCTCAACCACTGGAAATGAACACTATGCACCCAAACCCCTGCAGTGTGTTCCCTCTTTCTCTCAGTCTGGAAGCCATGTGAAACCATCACCTCTTAAACGAACCGGTGACCAATATGCCACTACACACTGGAGAGTTGAGCCTGACTGCGAGTGGACACGTTTCCAAAGAAGGAAACGAGTGGACTCGCCAATCCCATTTTTCAAATGTTGAGACCTGGCTCATTATCTGATTAGCTTATGAAAAGTTGGCGTTTGGCAGAACCTTGGTCTTCACAGCACAGCGCTGATAGCATTGTGGGAGCAATCAGAGCATTTTCTTATTCAAATGACTTATTTTTTCTACGTTAACCACAAAACAAAAGGTGGCAAACTGCATCTCTTATCCTCTGTACGTTTATATTCAACTCCTGTCTTCTTTATTGTCTTTGTTTCAGACTGCCGTGCTTCCCAAAAAGCGTTAAATATCTTGTCATTGCCTTTGTCAGTGCTTTTTCCCTTTTTTAAATATATATATATATATATATATACATAGCAGCACCTTTAAAACCCACTTTGCAGGTATCAAAGGTTGATGTAAACATTAGCAGCGTCTGCATTCTGCAGGTGTTTCAATGTGAGACGGAGTATTTGATGAGTCTCTGCCAGAGGAGCAGCTGGGTTTCTCCTAATGTCCACCCTGAGGTCTATCTGCTTACTGTGTCGTTTAAAAAAAAGTTATCCAAGGTACAATTTTAATTTCTTTTGAGAGAGGGACGTTTTTAAAAACGCAGCGTCTCTGCATGTTTCTCCCAACAGGCGGAGAATGAGAATGAGAGCGAACCGCGGCACATCCACTCCATCACCGCGATGGGCCTTGTCATCCTCTTCTCTCCCTCTCCTTCCCCTCTCTCTCTCTCTCCTGCTCGTGCACTCGCCAGTCCACTCCCAGTAGTAAGGGCGGGGTGTAAAAGTTCACTCCTGCCTAATCCATCAACCACCCTCCCTCCACAGCCCCATCAGCTATACGCACACTGACGCAGCGCCCCGGCCCCACACCCGACCCTCATTTTTTTGTCTTTTTACAGCAAGGAAGTGGCATCAATTAATTAAAGGCTAAAATGGTCCCTGTCCCCAGGCTACGCAGAGGGCCGAAGGGTTGTATCTGTGGGGATGGTTGGGTGGAGTCAGAAGCCTGGGTGTGTCGTTGTGTGAGAAAAAAAAATTGCATAACTCTGTTGTTTGGAGAAGGGTAACCTTTACTGCCCACCCCTCTTGTTAAGGTGAGGGCCCGCGCCGACTAAAAACAAACTGTGGATCGTTGGCGCAGTGGAAGGGATTACTCCACGACTCTGCATTTTTAAAGACCAACTGACGCAGCTGAAAATCTCCGCTGACCTTTGGTGGTTTAGCTTCTCATCTTTGCTGCAGTGAGAGTAGAAGTGGAGGTTGGCCAGTGCACTGTGACGTCACCTTCGGGGTGCCGTGACTCGTGCAGGACGTTGGTAGTTCATCTTACTCCAGTGAAGTTTGTCGTTTGGAAAGTGAAGCCTTTTCACAGTGAACGGGTTGCGAATCAACACTCTAAGCGCGACGAGTCGAGTACAGAAGACAACAGTCAAGTAAGTTCAAATAAGCCAGAGTGTTTTTGACCTAAATATTTGTCACGGGAGCTTCGAAGGCCAGGTGACCAAACGCCCCCCACCAGTATGTCCTAACAGGTGCTTCAGGCTCAGTGCCCTTGTAAGGACACACGCTGCGGTACACTGCTCGGCTGTTTACTCTCCCAGTCAACCAGCTGCACTGCGCGTTTATAATACTCTCATAAGCGCGCTACAGATGGATATGGGTCTCCTCGCCGCCGCTCGCGGGCTCGTGATTAATGAGCAGCACTCGGAGCCGCGTGTGTTGCCGCCTCGCAGCTCCAAACGTGTCTTTCCGGACCCGACATTTTGTATCCTCGGTGAAAAATGAGCTCCCTGGTGTCGTTCATTACGCTGTTCCGCTGCCAGAACTCTCCCGTGCATATTCCTCTTCACTAAGCCTCGCGCCATGCTTGTTCTGCGCGTGGGTGTCCGTGTCGCTTTGCATCTAACTCACTTATCGAGACAGCTATCCAGTGAAATGCAATACCGGGGGGGGGGGGGGGGGGGGGGCGGGATGGCTTGCCTGCAATCCGGGAGCCGTTACAAAGGCAGACAAGTCAATAGAGGAAGACCTGACAGGCAAAGCAGGAAGGATTTCAGCGCTCCTTTAGGAGGACACGCCGCACGAGGAGCCACTTTGCTGCTGTGCAGTAACACTGACATGACAGCAGGCCAGTAATCACAGTTCCACCTCTGAAGTTATAGCTGTTATTTGGTCCGTCGGAGAACGGAATCCATTTTTGTGACATTGCCACAGTGAGCAGACTGAATCGTACACACCTAAAAAAAGAGAAGTACCACAATCTATACACACACACACACACACACACACACACACACAGTGCCACACACGTACACACTCCCCGCTACTCAGTAGTCTCTCAAGGGCACATTCCAATAAAGCGGCGTTGGAAAACAGCCATCTGATGGATTGGACCTGGATACGGCAGCGCAGGCAAATCCCCTAATGTGGCATAAATAAGGCCGCCGCCGCGCGCCAATCGCTCTCTGCAGACAATGCAAATTACGTTGTCAGGCGCAGTCACTTCCTGCTCGCTGTGCAGCTAACAAGAGTCACCTGCCAAGGCGCGACAAGGAGAGGAGGAGCTACCGGAGGGGGGGGGATAGAGAAATTAATTAAAGTGGCAACGGACCACACGCACGAGCAGATACGCGTACGCACACAGTTCTAAACAGATGCGGACGCGGAGCCACACGCACACACAGAGGTGGTGTATATGCATTTGATTTATCTCCCTTTGCTCCATGTAAGCTATAGCCGCTCTCTCCTGTGGATCTCAGTGAAGGTCGACGCGACAGCTCTGCTGAGGAAACAGAGGTGATGTTGCTCAGACATATTGGAGCTTAGCTCCCCTCGTGCCTGCCAGCAGATCCTCACGAGGGCCGGCGAACTCAACACGGAGGCCTGTGGATAATATCAAGTGCGATGCATTGTGCTCCATCACAGCAGCAGAACTTCCCACAGCTGCCTTGGAAAGAATCAAAGCCAAGGGCAGGAGATTCAGGGTCTGCTTCTCGTCTATCCTCTTCTCTTCACAGTCATTGCCCAAAATTGTACCTGTGTTTTGCTCTCCATGCAGCTGTTGTGTTAAATCACGTTGGTTCCAGGCCAGCGCTGTTTTATTCTCGTTAAACTTGCATCCAACGGGGCTTTATTGCAATGGAGGAAATTATTATTTGGCTTGGGTAGTCTTCTACAAATGTAATGTCCCCTTGTAAAATGTAGTGAAGATGCGGCACTACGCCGACGACATGATGCTTTAGCTTTCTAGACCTTGAAGGTCGGAGCAATAAACAGACCTCACAGTGTTCATTGTCAAACAGTTAAAACAGATAGTTCTCATTAGCCGTCAGCTCAAAACGTACAGTAGATCGCAATTATGGCGCCATAAGTGGACGCATTCATGAGAGGAATGCTTCAAACAGTCTGCAGCTTTCACACGGCCCCGCATTCCCGCAAACAGGCGAGAGACCCACAAGTGCTTCTTTCCTCGCGAGCTCCCATGTACAGAAACAGCTTTGCCCTCTCTGTGTCAAACATTTCCTCCCTCGGCCGCCTAAAAAAAGTGTTTCCCGACGCTGACAGGGAGAATGGATGGCCTCCATTACGCCCGGCTACAAACACATTCCGCCAGGATGAAGGGGCCGTAAATTATCCTCCAAGCGAGCAGCCCAGGCCACAACCGAGCCAACAAAAGCCCCCCCCCCCCCCCCCCCCCCCCACACTCCTAATGGGGTCGGCCCATCCGCAGCCTGCACCGCACTGAATCACACACCCCCTTCCCAAACATACACTGTCACCTGTGTGTATATAAACAGCGTGTGAATGTGTTTGTGTGTATATCTTTGAAATGGCAGAGGGGTGTGGGGGTGTGGGGGTGGGGGGGGGGGCTCCTTGAATCAAGCACCTGATAAGAGGTCCCCAAAACACACCATTGGAATAAGTGAGATCTAACATCTCTATCTAAGACGTCCAATAAGCGGCAGCATGGTTGCACAGCAGACTCACGCCACATTGCAGCACAATAACACGTCTAACGCCACCAGGCTGCAGGGCGTTTCCGCGGGAAACGGTGTGTGTCGGGTCAAATTCGGTTCAGTTCAAGTCATGTTGGCAGCTAGATCAATCAAATACGCTGAGACGTTGCCCTGTGACGCGGTTAAATGCTTAAGTGTGTGCCCATACCTCGTTACGTGCAAATGGCGGAGTGCGAGGAAACATTGTGTTCCCGCCTGGTGCAGCTTGTTCCTCTGGTGACAGGAACCTCTCAGCCCAACCTGCAGCTCTGATAGGAATCTGGGTCCCTTTCACCGATTGACAACAAAACCCCCCGGAGGAGAAATCCTCACGCCGTAACTACCTCTCCCTCTTCTTCCTCGTGACACTTCATCCACACGTTTGTCTGGGCCGTTATTTTTTCACACAGCTGGGGAATTCCTGAGAGGCCTGTTGTTAAACATATGGGTAACCAAGCGTGGGACATTTTTTGGATGCTTTGTGTGTCTTTGTTTCTGAGTTGGTGTATCTTTGAATGACCATTTTGTATTTGTATAATTACTTATACACTAAAGTATTTCTATCAAGGTACATTTTGCACATTAATATAGCGTGGTACGGATGTTTGTAGGTATTATCATGTTTAAGTTTTTATCCATTTTTTTTGCTATTGCGTTATCTTTTGTAAGGGTTTACATTACGTGAAGAGAACAAAGAGTTTTTTCTTTTGCAATTCATAGCACGTGGTGCTGATTGCTTTTAGTGGATCCACCAATTCAAAGAAATTCAAAGCTCTGATGAAAAGAGTGTTCTGTGTGTATTATTCTGGGACTGTTGGAGAAAAACAGTGACAGGTTCTTGTTAGTTTCAGCAAGCTAGCTAGCAGCTAAAGTGTAAGCTATAAGTAGCCCCTACAAACTGGCAAATACAGTAAATACAAGTCACCAGATAAAATTTGATCCAACATTTTAGGTCAATATTTATCAGTGTATATATATTTTATATATATATACATTCACTCGGCAGGGAGAGAATATGTTTTCATGATTTGGGTGAACTGACCCTTAAAAGAGGTCCAAATGGCTGAATCAGCACTACAGCTCACTGAACCCTGTACCTGAACCTCATAACCTAAGGTAATGACCCCCCTCCTCCCCGCTTAGGCTCTCACCACGGGGCCGTGGCCAGCTGCGGCATCCCGCCTGAGGTGGAATGGTGACAGGTCACATTATACCTGGGTGCTGACAGGGGGAAAAGAGGTCAGCCGTGCCGTCAGGGCGGAGAGGGAGGGAACAGAGGAGGTGACGGGAGCGGGAGGAGGTGGAGTGAGGAGGAAGGGAGCTGCTCTTGTCGGGGCCTTTTCCTGAGTGACAGGCGGCACAGCTGTGACACACCGATGGCGCATACCAGCACACGTGGGCTTGAGTCCACGCGGGGGCGGAGAGAGTTTTTTGCTCAAATAGCTACCAACAAATATTTTGAAAAAACACCAAGCCGCAGCAAGATAGAGTCAAATATTGTCTGCCTAGGTGCACGTTTTGGATAGTATTATCTGCAAATAGATTTTAGCATTTCACATATTCACTTTTTGGTCTACTTTTAGTAAACAACAGTTAATAAATATAATCAACCCGAGCCAAGATATTGCTGGTTGGTGCACTGTCCTCCCCAGGGCCCCCCTGCAGCCCTCAGTGAGCAGCTGGTGTTTGGTTGCAAAAGCAGCTGTGTCCAACATCAACTGTCTTTAGGTGCATTAACTGATAAAAAGGTAGAGTTGAGATCCTCCCATCTGGGAACCCCCCCCCTCCCCCCCCCGCTCGTCTTTCTCTTCTCAAGTTTGCACAAAGAAACACACCTGAGAACCGCACACCTTCTGCACATGAGCACATCACATCAGTAAAGGAAAGGAAGTGACTCCCTACGTCATCCGCTGCATCCGATATCCTTCTAAGTTCTCTTTTTAAAATGATATCCTTTCATCCTGGAGATGGGGTTGAATGAAAAAGTCCTCGGTGACCCCAGAGAACCTTTTGAAAGAGCTGGGTCAACCCCACAATAAATCTTCTTGACTAGATGTATTTACTGTGTTATGATAGTAATCAAAAAGAGTCAGAGTTCCTGTCCCTGAAGGCTTTGAAGAGTCAGAAGCAGGAAATCCTGTGACGCATCAGTACCAGTCAATACTTGCAGCAGTGTGCTCCTGGTGGTCATCCTTACATCCGTTCTCATTGGAGTCCCAGCTTTGGGAAAACGTTCAGTCCTTGAGTTTGGGAAGCGGGTCAGGTCACTGAGTTCAGGCAATTCAGTTTCAGGACAAAGAATTAACAATAACCGTGAAGGATTCTACCATCTACCGTCTGATGGTCTCGCTAAGCCAGTGGTACAAAGTCAGTAACTTGAGCACAAAGGCTAATCCAGTAGCACAAGAGGCCATGGAGCAGAGGAAGCACGAACATTTGTTACGATTCATTCTCCAGGTGTTTACATTTTTCATTCATGTCCATTCATTTATTTATTTTTGTTCTTACGTGACACCATTTGCCAACATTTCATTTCACTATTCAATCACGTCAAATGGAATTATCCGTACATCTCTTCATGAATTAATTGAAATCACAAAGACAAACTCAATATTTCCAGCATGCTGAAAAGTATTATTTGACAAGAATTAATACGAAAATGTATAAATTGTTCTCCCTTCTTTGGTTTTCATTTCATTTTCTAGTATGCATGCATTTATGTGTGTGTGTGTGTGTGTCCTCGGCTTCCTCTCCCCGTGGCTGTGGCGTAGGAACTGGCCACCACGAGTCATCGCTTTCCTGTCAGCGCCCTTCGCCCCATTCATCAGCCTTTTAATGAAGCACCAGGTTTATTAGGCTCCCACCGGCTCTGTCCCGACCCCCCCGCGCGGGGGGGCAGCTGGCGCCCGTACTTTGCCGACGGAGCGGGTGTGCTCTCGCTGTGGCCGCAGGTGGGCAGGCCGCGGCGGCCTGTTGGCGACGGATCGTAAGCGAACGCGCCCCCAGCGCGACCCCCTTCTCGGTTCCCTCTTTCGGGTGCCTCGGGCCTTCCAAGACAAGATGGATTCTGGTACGAGAACCGACGTGTGAAGGAAGAGTAACCAACCTCACCAAAACTGTTCCCGGGACTGGGCCGAATCGACAGAGAACAGGCAACAAGTTGTGCGTGACGCCGCACCGAGGCTCACAACACAACACAACATCAACAACGGCCTTTTCCCTCCTTTAAAACAGTTGCAGAGAGGTTTAACCTCTAACCACGGTTTAATCTTATGCAACTCGGATTTGAATCATTTTGTTCCTTGTTTTCCCTCGTTCCTATCTCTCTCTTCCACAGACATCCACACACACACACACACACACACACACACGCACACACACACACACACACACACACACATACACACACACCGTTTGACATGTTCACTATGATGACAGGCAGTCAAATCACCCTGCTCACATGACATTTGCACAGTGTCATCTTGCTGGTCTTATTGCGCCTTCATTAATGACCACAGACACACACACACACACACAGAGGGAGATAGGAATCGCGGAGCTATTTGGGTATGTCAGTCTGATGTGCAGAGCAGTTGGGCGGCTCACCAGGCAGAATTACATCAAACAGACAGGCCTCTTCTATGGAGGTCTGGCCTCTCTCGCTCCGCCACGCATTGACACACACACACACGCACACACACGCACACACACATACACACTTTGTCCTGCAGGTAATTAGAAGCTGGAGGTCTTCCATCCAACACAAACTCACCCACTTGACTCCACAAATATTGATAAAGAGTCTGTCCACAGTAATTCAAGAGCAACCACGCAGAAACAGAGTGTCTCATCAATGCGCTGGCGGCCATATTTGATTTCAGACGCACACAAAAATATCCATCGACCAAAAAGGTCACGTGGGGACTTCCGGTTGGGGCATGTAGGGAGCAGACGCATGCGGACTACTACTATGTTTTACCTTAAGACCTCCTTTGTGTTACTCTTCAAAAAGGTCACGTGTGCGACAATAGAGACAAGACACACAAAGTGAGTTGAAATACCACAAACTATTAGAGTGAAGTCAAGCATGAGGCACCAGTGTCAGCCAGGGCAGATCCTCCGGTCGTCTTTGTCTGCCTGTCTGTCTGTTCACCTGTGTGTGTGTGTGTGTGTGTGTGTGTGTGTGTGTGTGTGTGTGTGTGTGTGTGTGTGTGTGTGTGTGTGTGTGTGTGTGTGTGTGTGTGCTGGCTGTTTGCCGCTCAGCCTGGAGTCTATCCAGGCCATCACTCACACTTTACCCAAGGAGAGGGCGTCGGACAGGTTTTATTAAAACTCTGTCAGAGGGTGTTTGTTGGATACATTGTGTGTGTGTGTGTGTGAGAGAGAGTGAGCGAGTGAGTGTAGGTGCATCGGCCTCGGGCTCAGAAGAGATATGATCTCTCCCTTGACGTGTTCTTTCGTCTTGCCTTTTTTTTCTTCTCCTTGATGGACACTATTTCGGTTTGTCCTTCCACAGGACCGACTTAATCCACTGTGTGTGTGTGTGTGTGTGTGTGTGTGGTTTGTGTAAAGCAACCTTAATCATGAGAAAAGCAAATACACAAACACACCAGAAAACTAGGATGGTAAAAAATAAGTTCAGATATTTGTTTTGTTTATCCGAATACAAAACTCGAGTCACGTGCAGCGGAAAATAATTGCTTGTAATAAATCCTCTTGTCACAGAACCTTCAGTGCACAAAGTGATGCTCGAAACTCGTCTCCGATGTAAGAGATGTGGAAAACATTTCCTCAGTCTGCACAAAGATGATTGACAGCGGTAGAAGAGTATCGTACTCAAACAAAAGTACTGCTATTTTTGAGAAATTTTACAAAAGCAAAAACTTCTTCACACACACTTTTCACTTTTACTTTTCACACACAAAAAAAAAACGACAAAGGAGCAATAAAATATGCAACAGAGATTCCCACAGCAATGTTTACTGTTTTCACCACAATGACGGCAACCCGGGTCCACAGCGGTGCGGCGCATCACAAACCCCCCCCCCCCCCACAACACACATGGAGCTGCTGAGAGAGGCGTCACAGATGTTCTCTCTCCACAAATGCATTACTCCGCATTGTGAAGAGGGCGAGTGAGAAGGCGCAGTAATTAAAAATGCCGAGACAAGGCCTTCCCTGTACGACAGTCACCCCCCCCCCCCCCCCACGCTGCTCGCTCCCATCAGCGGGCCGTTAGCTTTTAATCACGTTGAGATGATTTATTTAAACGTCAGGCAACGTGTCACCTCGCTTCCTTTCATTTCTCCCAATGTTTGTGTTCTCTGCCGGGTGATGGATTCATCTTCAGACGACTCCAATACGACTGATTCACTTTGAAAGATCAGAACCAGATGTCGAGCCGAAAGAAAGTTCTGAGCGGGCCAGGAGAGCCGGCTCACCTCCTACCTCGCTCCCCCCCCGGCCCCCCCCCTCCCTCCCCGTCCAACCTGCTCCTCCTAACTTCCGCTAAACTCTTGGCTTCAGTTTATTTTTTATAACACACCTTTCTCAGAAGTTTGAGCCGTCCTGTTGAGAACCGACACGTTGCACCAGGTCGTAAATCTGGCAGTGTGAAGTTAACCTGTATGTGCCCCGTGTTTACCTCCTCCCCCCCCTTTTTTCCCCCCTCTTCGGTCACTCAGCACCTTCCACCTAATTTATTCTCCTCTCTTCTTCCCTCCTCCTGACCAACTGGCTGACGTTCTTTCTCTCTTCAGCTCCAACGATGTGGGTTTTACTGATTTATTGAGCCCATGCCCAGAGAGTGTGACCAGACCGGTAAATACATGCTCGAAATGAGTCCACATACTAGTTTGAAACTTATTCTGCTATCCCAGAAATATACATATACTTTTTCTCGATTTATGTCACTCTTCGCTTCCGCTTGATGTCAAAAGCGTTTGGATCATGAGACTGAAGTGGAACACGAGTCCTGTTCCTCGGGATTCTGGCTCCCACAGCCACAGTGTTTGGAGTTTGGTGGTGAAAAATCCTTCTGTCCCTGCAGAAACGCCTGGAAAAAGCAAAGGGCCCCTTGCAGGGAACGCTGCAGCGCTGACACTTTGACAGTTTGCCATGAGTGACGTCTGATCTGTACAAATTTCAGGACTAATAAATCTACCTGTCAGAGCTTGGAACTTGAAAGGGCCGCAGCCCCGCGGCACAGCTTTAACACAACTTGTGTTGATGAAATTCTGTAGGCTGGAGAATTATAGCTGTCAGAAAAACGCCCACATCAAACCTGAAGCCTTGGCGTTCCTTCTTTTTTTCCCCCCTCCGCTCTCTCAACACTCATATATTGCTCATTCACCTCTTTCCTCCCCCCCCCTCCCTCCCTCCCTCCCTCCCTGCTGCCTCTCCCCTTCAGACGTCTCTCTTTTCCTTCCTTGTCTTCTTTCTCGCTGCTCGGAAAATGAAACATAGGCGTCCTTTCATGGTTTGACGACCATCATTACATCATTTTGACACCCTGCAGACCTGCCCCCACCCACCCACCCCCCCCCCACCCTTCACCCCCCGAAACACACACACACACAACTCCCAGTTTTTTTAATCATTTGCTCTGCCAATACAAAAAGTTTGCCAGCAGACAATGAGTTGTCAGGGGCTACGGGTGTGACTCGTCGGCTCTCTGCTGGCATCAGGCCATGACGGAGGACAAGGAGGGCGAAGCGGCCCCATTGGCCGGCCCCGGGGGGGTTAAGAAATGCAGCCCCCCCCCCCACACCGTCAACGGAGTGTCAGAGTCACCAGCCGGGGGTCAAGCTGGCTGAAAGGTGGGAAACGCTGCACATGATTTCACAAGAACGGGGTGGTGGGTGGGTGGGGGGGGGGTGATTTAAATACCAAAAAAAAGCCCATAAATCAACTTCCCCACCACTCCCCTCTTGCCACCTCCTCCCATTTCCACATCCTTCCAGGCCCACATGCCCGAACCGCTCCCTCCCCTTCTCACTGGATTTATTCCTGTTTATCTTTGATCCTGGACCCGTTTGCTCCTCACCTCCTTTCAAGCCCGGCCGATGCTTCCTGTTGGTGATAAATCATCCCCGAGTGTTTGGATACTTTGCTGCTGCCTCTGATTTTTCCTGTAAACGCCGAGGGAGGGGGGAGGGGGGGGGGGGGGATCACATTTGCATTCTTCAAAGCGCTGTCGTCGGTGTAAGAAGTTCACTGGAGTCCCGGGGACGAACGGCAGCCCGAGCTTATTCGATTTAAATGTCAAAAGGTGTGTCTTTTGCATGAGGTCGGGGCCCTCCCAGTGACTGTGTGATCATTCACTTGCCAGATGAGCCTGTGAAGGTGCTCCGCTTTGTCATTGAAACGATTCAGTCAGCTGCGTCAGCCAGGTGGAATTACACCTGTGGGCTTGACAGAAAAGTGAAATTAAAGTGAAATCGCAGTTGGAGACACGGTGTCCCAGCGCCCAGGGAGGCTGTCACGCCCGCCAAGAGTTCAGACGTTCAGCCCTCCCCAGCAGCCACTTTGTGCCCGTCGTGCCTGACTCACTCCTTTCGGCGTGCCGTTCAACGTGGCTAAACCGTGAATCGGATCGCGTTCCGTGACCTCGATCCGCTTTGATCCGACCCGAGCTGTTGTTCATCAGTCACGTCGCACGAAAAGGGCGACAATAGAAATATCTTCCGTTCATTAGCCCCATGCCGAAAAAACAGCGGCAGGCATTTACACTACACACACATGCGGGCCCTGCCGCGGCAATCTGTCAATCCGCGTGCTTGTCAATCACCGCGTGCCCCAGCGGGGAGTCAGCGGTGACTGACAGCCCCGTGTGATCTCTCCCAAGGGCTGGCAGAACGGCAACAAAAGGCCCGGCCGCGGTAATTGGCAAAGATAAAGACGTCCCGCAGAAGCGGCACTGTCACTCATTTGGCTTCAGAGCGGCAACGCGGCACGCCGAGGGTGAACCGGGGGGGAAAGTTTGCCGGCCAGAGGGGCCAGAGGGGCCAGGGGGGCCAGGGGGGCCAGGGGGGCCAGCTCGGGGTCACTTCCCCCTGGCGACTTGGCTGAGAGGTGACCTGTTTAAACTAACACACCACAGCCCCCCCACCCCCCCCCACCCTCCAATCCTCCTCTGGATTCACCTCTCTAACCTTCTCACCTCCACTCTCCCCTCCCATGTACGCCCTGACCTCTGACTGACCCGTTGGCCTTCTGCTTAGGTCAGCTTCAGGTCTGTCTGCCCAGTCTCGCCCCCCATCCATCACACACCTGGTTCTCATTTCTCACATTTCACCTTCTATCAGAGCTGCGGGAGGGAGAGGGGCGGGGGGCACCCTCTGCCCTTATGTCTCCTTGTGGGGTTGTGGAGGCAGAGGGTGGACAATGTTAAATAAAGCCTTGATGTACAAGACCGGCCTATTGAAGCAGTCTTGAAAGGCAGACTCTCGTCTTATAAACAATAGCAGGGACCACAACTAAAAGGGGAGATCTAACACAAATGATCCAATCCAATAATAGTAAAGTTAGTAAACAGGAGTCGCTATCCACTCTTAGAGGTCAGATAAGGTATCCATGTCCTCTGAAGAGGCCCTGTCACAGTGTGAGTGGGTTACCGAGTGTGTCTCCGGGTGCCCTGTATCTGACCTCGCTCTCTGTCCTCTCTCAATCACCCATGTCTCCTCAGACACCTCCCCTCCTCCTCCACCTCCTCTTCTTCTTCTGCTGCTACGGGAGAGCAAACCGATGGAGGAGGAGGTTGGTGGGAGGGCTCCCTCGCAGTGAAAGCCTCCAAAGAGGGACCTCCTGCACAGCATGTAAAAGCCCTCTCTCATACATACACACACACATACAAGGGGATCCCGTGTCCGCCTGCCTGGCTCCTCCCAGGGTAGTCATTAGTCATCAGGCGGATCAAAGAGCAACCGCAGGAAGTGAAAGGACCCTGACAAGGAGGAGTCCATCTGGCTGGCAGGCCATCGCTCATCCTCAGCCGACAGCGAGGGACACTCTCCTCCCGACTGCCGCTTCCGCCTGAGGGGGCCGCTGCCTGAAATGTGGCTCGCTTCTAAATACGGGACAATTTGTCTTTGACTGAGGCGGGTGTGGCTGCATGACAAAAACGCGTGTACTAATATTTCACATTTCACATGTCCCGAAACCATTTTTTTCCCATCATATTAAAAGTCAATTTCATGTGGTGCAACTAATTTCCCTCGTCAAACGAACCGCTTTCTCCATATAGGGCTTGTGTGCTGCTTCTCTGCTGATGGCCGCCGTGATGATTGCGACGCTGTCGGGGGAGTCCCTGTACGCAACTGATGTCACTCTTGCACAACAGACCAGTTTTCTGTTTGTGTATGGTCAAAGCAACCAAGACAGAAGAGGATTTGGTAGGTCCTTTCTTTTCAACTTCCTAAGCTAAGCTAAGCTAAGTTTGGCTAATTGCCTCTAAGCTCCATCTGAATACAAAAGTCACTCTTGTTAGGGCTTCAAAAAATGTATTACATTCTTTTCAGCTCTTGCGGAGTAACGCCGGCGGTGTCGGTAATGATAGTGATTACGAGTCCTTTAAAACTATAGCTGAAGCGAAAGCGAGCAGAAGTTACCACAGCGTTGTGGTCCCCTCGCCCGTTCCCCCACTCCCCCCGCCACCCGCCGCGGCCTGTCTGCAGGGTGACCCCCAGTCCTGTTCGTGCTGTGACTGAGCGCCTCGCCTGCCACACAGGAGGCATCAATTACAGGCCCGGGCCGTCCCGGTGTCACTGCTCTGTAATTAATGGGCTCTGCCGGCACTGCGCCATGGGGCTTGGCCTCACCGTGAACTCCCCAGGAATTTGGAGACAAACACTCACTCACACACACACACACACTCACATACTCACCTGGGCTATATGTTGCGTGTGAGTCGTTGGATCACACCTGTTTATTTGATTGTAAAATGCGCCAAAGCCACGCACACACCGACACGCGGAGGAACAGCCCCTCCGTGTGTCAATCAGCCAGACAAACAGAAGCACAAGGTCACGGGGTCATGGGATCCGGATCCCCCTGCTGCCCTAGATCTCAAAACACACACACACACACACACACAATGTTGAGACTCCAGCCAGACCAACACACGGAATTCAGTCGACTTCTCTTTTTTTCAACACCCTGAATCCCTTTTGACTTTGAACCAAAACCTTCATCCTTCAAGCCAGCCATCCTCTCAGTACTTCCCTCCAGTTCAGTTCCTGCTTTCAATTCTCTTTGTCCCGTCTCCCTTCCTCTCGCCCTGTCCACCCTGCTTTTTTTTTCTTTCTTTTTTCTCGTCTTTTCTTCCTTTGCCCCGCTCCCTCCTTCAAACATCACGCCTGGAGCTGACACTGAGCGTGACCCTGCCTTTATTGTTGCGGCGGGGGCAGAGGCGCAAACACAGGGCAGGGACTGTCACCCCAGTGATTAAAGAGCGCATGTTTTCAGTCAAACCTCTCAGAGGGGAGTGATCCCAGAGAGAGAGAGAGAGAGAGAGAGGAGGGGGGGAGGGAAGGGAGGGAAGGGGAGGCTCAGTCGAGCAGGGAGATAAAGAGCTTTTAAGGTTTTCACAGCTGAGGAATGAAAGCGTTTCGGAAAGTCACTAAAGTGACATTTGGGATTGATGCGTTGCGCTATTAGGGGCTTTTTTTATTAAAATGAAAAAACGCGTATCAGTCAATGCTTTTCACTGATTACACGATAAAGGCTTGACATATTTAAGAAACGAAAATCCTGCTCTGAACTTTGTGTCATGCCTTTTGGGAGCTGCAGACCCACTGAAAAGATTCAATTAGTAGGGAGTTTTGACATCGCATGATGCTCTAAGTGCAGTTTCAGAAGCTTGTTATGCACTAAACCTGTCCTACTTCAACACGTTATTAGGAAGAACGAAAATTTGGCATTGTCACCGTAGCTCCATAAACCCTAATTTGAACCAGCACGTGTGGAGGAAGGACCAACAAACTGCAGCTACGGGGGGGGGGGGGGGGGGGGGGGGGGCGTGCCCTTGGCGGCTCGGGACGAAGCAAATAAAAGAGCGGCTTGTTGAGTTATGACTGCGCGTAGGAGAAAGAGTGAGTCATAGCTGGGACATTTTGACCATTAGACCTTGCTCCGCAAAATATTATTTTTATTAATGTGAACAGGAATGGGTTTCTCCTACAACACTCACGAGGATTAAAACAAATAGGGCCATGAAAGTGCCAGGCAAGGAAATAAATAAACAAATATCATCCCTGCCTCCATATTTCATGTAACAGTCACCTCCAAGAGCTGTGGGCCTCTGTGTTAGGCGTCCAAGCTAAACATTTGGAAGTTTGCTCAGTCGTAAATTAGCGGCTCGACAGTCAAAAGTGTTCAAACTCGTTTGTCAAGCGCTGCCTGCCTGCTTTTTTTTTTTTTCCCCCAGCGTTTAAATTCATTACGCCGTTTTTTTCTTTCTTTCCAAAAGGCCTCCAGAAAAGTGTTTGCCAGTGCCTCTGAAACTAAAAGCCTTTGACTGTACCTCACTGTGTGCTGAGACCGAAATCCATCAATTTGCCCACACTGAAGAACGCTTGAATTAATTCTCATCAAAGTACAATTTATCTCCACTGGTTGCTGTCAAAGGATTGAGCTCCGAAGAAGCTCCAGGCATCAGATTGGCATTCACGCCTCATCAGCTCAACAACTATTTTTGTTTAACTCAACAGTGGTGTTCTGCTAAAGTGGGATCATTTCTATTGACACGCTTTTTTTGCCTAACATGCCAGCGCGGGGTAAACACAGACGATGACGCCTTCGGCTCGCGACTGCAGACAAACAAAATGTCAAACAAACAAATGTTGATTATACCTAACATTTCCTTATTTACCCTTTACAATTCACAGACATGACACTGACAAAATAAACTCACCTGTCCAGCTACGACAGGAACAAATGCGCAGAACAAGCCACGTTTTTTTTATCACTTGTCGGAGTGAGTTTTGACACCGGAGTGAGTGTGTGTGAAAACTGGTCATCCAGCTGTTCTGCCACATGGGGAAAAAGGGAAGGAGGCCCTAAACACTGACACTTCTAGGATCACATCATCCCGGGTGTTTATGCACCACCACAGCCACTGTTTTCTGCACTTCTAAAGCTCACAAGTGATTGCGTTATAAGTTGCGCCGTATATCTTAGCGTCAGCTTTCCCTCCAGGTTGTTAGGGGGGGGGGCGGCTGTAACTGAGCAACAGTTACAAACTACCTAAATGCATGAGCGAAGGCCGCTTTGGTCCGGAGTTGTTTGGGAGTCTTCTTGACCTTCTCGATGGCTAGTCCGGCTCTTATGGACAACCTTTACAACGTGATGTCTGTTTTAAAACGGCCTGCGGCCACAGTCGTCACGGTGCCGCTCGCCCAAGCCGCCTCCTCCGCTCTCCACCACTCATCCGGGAACCTGCCACATGCCAGCTACCATCTTTCATCACCACTGCTAGAGCCACGTACAGATTCATTTTCCCTTCCCACCAACCCCTTGTGTGTGTGTGTGTGTGTGTGTGAGAGAGAGAGTGTGTGTGGTCTGCGCGACTGCTATGGAGTGTGTGCGTTGTACCCAAAGAGACAGAAAGGCATACGAGCATGAAATCCACCGAACCTCCTCTAATTCCCCCTGTAATTTATGGCTCTCAGATACATGTCAAGCTGAGGCTAAACAAACGGTCCTTTGTCGCTGACAGCAGCCTTTGATCAGAATGAATCGGATTCGCTGTCTCGCTGCTGCACCGGATCTGCCCGCCATTGCTGCCGTCTGTGCCACAAGGATTTCTACTCATGCACACACACACACACACACACACACATACACACACTCATAGCACCGCCTAATGGCGCTGAAAGTTTTCCACCCGCCCCTTAGCTCACACTGGCTCTTCCTAAACTCAAAGCACGACACCCCTCCTCAGCTTACCCTGAACTTGTGACCCTTGCTAACAGCCCCCCCCTGCCCCCCTCCTCTCACCCCCACAGTCCCTCTGCAGGATGTCTTCATGGCAGGCCCCTGGTGTGATTGACAGCCGCGGGGGGTGGGGAGAGCGGGAGGTGAAGCTCTCGGGTCGAGCAACAGCAAGCAGAAGAGCGGGTTCAACATCTGTAAAGTCAAACAAGCTGACGTGATCCCTGTGAAAAACCGCCAGGCCGGCTCACACACACACACACACACACACACACACACACACACATTCTCACCTGTTGGCGACCATGTTGGAAGCCACTCACCACGGATTGCATGTAAATGAAAACATCGGGTTTTGGCTGGGATGCATTTGAAGTATGTGGAGTGGTGAGAATCTATTTAAGCTGTCAGCCAGAGGGACTGTGTGTGTGTGTGTGTGTGTGTGTGCGTGCGCGTGCGGTAGCACCGTGGCGTGATTAAGCGCGTCACTGTTGGCCTGTGGGATTGACAGTAACGCCGGCTGACTCGGGCCCACAAGTGTGGGGGGGAGGGGGGGTGGCACTTGTGTAACAGAGACACACACAGGCAGGTACTGTTCTCCCCGCCGAGCTCAAAACAAACCGCCGTTGACGTCGCTGTCACCAACACTCATCTCTGGCGCTCAACGAGATTACGCTCAACCGGCGGCGGAGACAGAGGCCTCAAATTAAGCAAAAGCGTGTGACAGCTAGCATGTTCAGCGCGCCGGCTTCCTGCAGGCTGTTTTCTTCCGCTTTGCTTCGCGTGAAATGTTATCTTTCAGCGCGCATTCCAAAGAGGGGGGGATCAAAGATTAAGTTCAGGGTAGATCCCGGGGAGCCGTTTGATGAGCAGGCACATGAAAAGGAGCGAGGGCGGGCTCCAAAAAAATAATAAAAAAAAGGAGACGTGGACCTTTTGAGGCAGAGATGCACTCGAGACATGCCCGGTGGACAGATTGGATTATTTGACTTTCGCAGACGTTGTTGTGATGACATTCATCGCTGTCTCCATCACGGCACACACGCCGATACCGTCCTCCCCGCCCGTTCACTCACCCACACGCACACGCACACACACACACACACACACACACACTTTGAGACGTCTTATCCCCTCGCACACATGCGCTCGCAGACAAACACGCGATCCGCGACCCGCCTACCTACCCCGCGCGCTCACACGTAGGCGTTTTTGGACAGAGTGAAGTTGTCAGGGAAATTGAGAGGAAATGACACAGGGCATATTTTCACAAATCTCCCCTGTTGGCATGCTCCGCTCTGGCACGGGGCCTGTCAGCAGCCTGTCTCCTCGGTTTAGCCGTCAGACACAGTCAGAGTGCCAAACGCACTGGGACGCGCTCGTCCCCCGACAGGAGGGAGGACAGAGAGAAATGTCAGGAGAGAGAGAGAGAGAGAGGGGGGGGGGGGGGGGGGAGGAAAAGTCAGATGTGATTGAAAGAAAAAGTCAAAGTGAGTTAAAGCAGTGGAGCGATTAAGAATGTCGCATCTTTATAAAGAGGTTAACTCTGCTACTCTCATTGCCGCCCCCTCCCCCCCCCCCCCCCCCCACCCCCTCCAAACAGAAATGTCAAAATGCCCAGGCCATTATCCCTTTCTACCGGTAACTGTAACATAAACCGCGCGGCCTCGGGGCGCCGTGCGTCACCGCGACTTTGCGAGAGTGACTTTGACGAAAAAGGTGGCGGCCGGCCAAGGCGCGCAGTCCCCCCATCTACCTGCTGCACCGGAGGCCCCTGCGTTGACCCTGATGGATGTCTCCCGCATCCCCCCTCCCCGCTGCTCTGCTGTTTACCCGAACGCACACACACTCGCTCCACCGGCGGTGTGGCAGAGTGCGCCGTCCCACGACTGCAACAGACACTCTCACTGTGCTGTCGCACGCCTCGGGGGCCTCAGCCTCCTGTCACACGGCCCAACTAATTAGCTTGGCATAAAGAGGAAAAACACACACCGGAGATGTTGCACATATTTTAGAACTAATGCCCGAGACCGTGTTTTACCGGATGACAGACGCGGTGGATGAGGTGAGGCGTTCGGGGTGTTGCGCCGTGTCGTTTTTTAGAGGCCGGAATCGCAAACTCACAGCGAAGGAACCGGATCCACAAAACGGAGCCAAATACGTTTGGAATATATATTGATGAACGTGGGATCACAAAGCTTGTGCTCGCTGACAGCTGCTGTAAGTAGAGCGGTTGAGTGGGTTCCTAAATATGGTCAAAGACCGTCTCTTGCCGCTCCTTGCTCCTCCTCTGGCCATTTGCGTCAGCTGAATCTCACTGTCTCCCAGAGATCACTGTTGATCTTCCATGTTGAGTAGAAATTAGAAAAAAAAAGCTGCATTCCGTAGAGAACAGATCCCTTTTGGGATATTTTTCAGTCACTTCAAAGGTTTAGAAAAGGTAGAAAACACAGCGGCAAGCTGGCGACGTTCATGTTGCAGGGTAAACATTTGAGGGAGAATGGAGGTCAACCTGCTCTGTGGAGCCTCGTGGGAAAGACCCGCGGCCAGAGCCACCTCTCAGCACCAGGCCGTCTGCAGCGTGGACATCGCCGGGGGTACAAACAAGGACATGCACGCCTGCTGCCCTGTCCCGTGTGTGTGTGTGTGTGTGTTTACATCATTCCACTGCTTTCTGCCGGGGGGAGAGCTTTTGATTATCCTGTCCTGGGGGAGCCATCTCTCTGGGGGGAGCACTGGGGTGATCAGCTGGTGGCGATAGCCTGTCACACGCACCACCTTGCGGCACGCGCCTATTGCCTATTGGTTGTTGTTGTTTTTTTGTTTTTTTTACATGTGCTCCACGGGCAGTGTGAGGTCACCCAGTCCTCCATTTCAAAAGGAGACAGGGTCGAGCCAGCCGGGGGGGGGGGGGGGGGGGGTGGGCCCTCGTGGAAGCGACCGGTCACGTGTGATTTTCCAGTCCGCTGCTCCATGGACGAGCAGGTCCTCGGGGACACCGACGGGCTCGGAGACGGTCAACCCTTCTGCTGCGGCCTCGTCCCGGGGGGGCCAGTCGTCGTCCCCCCCGCCAACCGTTTTTTTTTTGTTGCAGTCATCGTTCTCCCTCTGGGGGCCTCAGCCGTGGTAAATTATGCTTACCCACACCATTATTAGACTCATTATAGACCCATTTGAGTGGCTTTCAGCCTGTCACCGGCGCTCGACTATGTCTTCGGCTTGACTTGATTTCCTCTGACAGGCTTTTCTTAATCTAAAAGACAGGGGAGGGGGGGAAGGGGGGAAGGGGGGAAGGGGGGGGGGGTGGAGATGAAAGACTGCAGAGAAAGAGAAAAAGAAAAGGAGTCAAGCAGGACGTTTACAGGCTGATGTGGAGCGTTGACTTGGTTTTATGGGGAGGCACACGTTGCAGGTTTTGGCGTTGCTCGCAGCATTTTTTTTTAATATTTTTTTTTGCAATTCACTTGGAGACACATGGATAAAAGTGGTTTTAGGGGAAAGAAAACTGGCAGGCTGAGTCCATCTTGCTGGTTGTTGACACATTTTTAAACACAGTTGAGAAATGACCCTGGTTTCTGGAAAGCCGAGGCCTTTCAATTTGACTGCGCTTGGCAAACCGATGCAACTCACTCGGATCCCCGATTGCCTGTCAACTGCTGGGTCCGCCGTCCACTCGTCTTCCTAAGACCCGTCCCCGCTAAGCCCTCCGCTACATCTTGCGTTCTTTCATCGCTAACATGATCGGGAATTCCCCGGGAGGAAGGGAAACTTCGTGAAAGTTTGCAACAGCTCAACTTCTTGCTAAACAGAGCCAAGATCTGTTAATCTGGGATGGCTCATTTGGAAAATGTGGCTTTGGGGCTCTGTTTCCCTCTCGCCTTTGCCAAATACAATAAGTATTGTTCATTTATCCGGTTGAATTTGATTCAGCGTCAAGCTACGGCCCTGCTGAAGTGTTTGATTGAATTTCCTGCTGGACTCGTAACCTTTTATGTCGCCGACAGCAACCTTTTTTCTATTCTTTAAAAACTCCCCAAACTGCATCAGTCGCAATCATTATTTCTTCATCTGTGTTTCCCATTATTTTTCCAGATATTTCTCTTCATTTCACCTCTGGAGCTGTCAGGGGTAGCTGTGGGTGATATCATTGTCATGTCACTGCTCATTTACGTCACGTGGAATGACAGCGAGGCCCGGGGGCCAGCTCTCTGCTCCTGATAAAGGCCGATCTAATCCATACCACGGTGTACTTTCTCCCACTCAGCTCTTCTGTTCTTGGCATTGATGTCTTTAAACCCAAAAAGCATCTCTCTCTCTCTCTCTATCTCTGTCCCCCCCCCCCCCCCCCCTCCTTACATGTGTTTGCAATTCCCCTCCAGGGGCGGAGGTTATGATTCAACAGCGGCATCATCTCAATTCGTCTCAAAGCACGGAGCGTCGCGGGAGAAAAACCGAAGTGGGAGACGAGACAGCCCTCTCTGCCCCCATTTCGGAGGCAGGAGCCTGAGTGGGTTTGGCGGAGTTGGACGCGAGGCTCGCTCTTTGGGATGTGGGAGTTTTCAGAAGAGAGTGCCACGCTGGCCTAATCACATTACGGGTGTCATATTATGTGTCAAGCTGTCACTTTCAATTTGAGCCACCGCTCGGGAGGGGATGGCGTGGGGGGGGGGGGGGGGGGGACTCTGGCTTTTCTTCATATTTCTGTTTTGATTGGGTCTCGATAGCCGATGACCGCCGATCATACGTTCACGTTTAGCTTTGTTTGCGGTGTGGATGCGGGGTTGTTGTGCGTCCGTGGGAGCTGGGGCAACCGTTCCCGCTGACCTGCCCACTGAACCCATGTCAAATCCTATTCTTGTCTCCCGTTTGAACTGATGTCATGTGTCTCATCGTCAAATCTGTCACACTGGTTGACGTGGAAACTGTGTCGAAAGGCGCACAGGGTGTGTGTGTGTGTGTGTGTTCAGGGAAATCCTGCTCAACTCAATGAGCGGGGTAAATTGAGGAGATACAGACTGACAAGAGGGAGAGAAGGGGGGAGGAGGGGTTATGGGGTGGGGGGGGGAGAGAGGGGCGTGAGTGCAGTCAAAGCCAATTGTTCTCCAATTGAGTGGAATGACTCAGAGGAATTGGTAGAAGTTGGGTCTTTTGTGTTTAAGCGGCCGAAACATTTGAGCGATGGAGTTGAAATTCTCCCTATTTCTCGACTCTGCTGTGTTTTTACAGCTATTTCGGATCCAGCAATCACTGTCCTCCCTTTCTCCCTCTCTCTTTGCCTCCCTCCGTTTATCTATCGCTCTCTCCATCTGTCCCCGTCCGATAGATCATCGCCGCGGTCGTAAAGCCCAGCAACCTGTCAAGGCTGAGGGCTTCTGGCTGCCCTTTCAGACGAAGCCGGAGTTTCAGTCGACAGAAGGAACAAAAGTAAGTGGAGATGAGGCACAGAGGGAGGAGGGGGCAGAGAAGGGGAAAGTCTGGGCCTGGTGGCCATGCTGACATCCTGAGACATCCAACTGGGTGTCTGTCATTTCCAATGGGTTTTCATCTCAATCTCCTCTGAAAATGCTAAATATTCCCCTCGATCAGAAGGCTGTAGCTGGTAGATTTCCCACATATGATTCAGGACAACAGTGTGTGAAAGATACAAAACACAAGGAACAAGGTTATCTTTGTTAGTTACAAGACGCTAAATGGCCCGTAGCTGATTCAAGTCAAAAGTTTAGATAGATAAAAAATAGAGTGAATGTGAAAAAGAATGCGTCTCTCTATTGAGAGGGTCATAACAGGGCCTCTGGGAGGGCTTCCATCTCATACAGTATGTAACTCTATGAGACAGATGCAGCACGGAAGTCACATTTTTTGCCAAATCCTGTATGTCTCATGCTTGTGTGAGGCACTTTGAGCCTTTTAATTCAGTCACTTTATTGTAATGCAAGACTGATCCTTTGAAGGGCCGTGCTTCCATTGGTCGTCAGCATTATTCATGCTTATTTCCACTGTGATTCTGGCCAAATTACAAAGCCCAAATGACACAGCACAAGGACTTGATTATCCAAATGCAGTTACCAAGGCATCCATATGAGCACAAGTAACTTGTCATGCTCCGAGTGTTTCATCTGACTTGATTTATTGTGGCTCATTTACATTCCAGCCTCTCACAGAGCTAATGGTCCATAAATCCTGTGTAGATAATGTCCATAGATTAAAGTGGAATAACAGGCATTATAAATCAATTCCAGAACAGAGTGATCTGTTGTTTCAATAATGCGCACCATTAGTTGGAAAAGCAGACCTCGGACACACATGAATGCATGTGCAACACTGTATTTGTCTTTCTCAGTCTTGTTTTAGTTCTGCAGTTGAATGAATGTTTGTCCCCCTGGCTCGGTTACCAAACCCACCAACGTTGGTTTTGGAAATGCTCCTAGGTGCTGAGTGGGAAGATTGGCAGCACATTTTACAGGAAATTGACTTGGGGTTTTACAGAATTATGTAATGAAAGAAGGGCATAACTTTCCGTTGACCCTTTTGTGACTAATTGAGGGTATGTCAATATTGAAGGCAAACAGTGCTCAGGGAGCACAAGTTGCAGAAGCTGAAGGTGGGTGTTCAGCAGTTTAGATCGGCCATCTAAATGTACAATCCACAGAGCGTGCATGCTTTAGGAGAACTATGACGATGAGGTAAATCTCCACATTAAAGGGACAGCGTACAAAAGGTTGTGGAATCCAGCCGCGTGGTCGCATAAAGAAACCAATTGAATTCACCTTCACTTACTCCTCCTTTTTAAGACCACAGTCACTGGCCCACTTTATCGTAACAGCTAATCAGCCACGATGGTGAGATGGCACATTCATAGTTCATCCATATTTCTTGTACTGTGTTAATTTGTCTTATTGTTCAATGAATGTACCAACCGCCACAACAAATTTCTTGTAAATCCAACGTACTTGGCAATAAATGGTTGTGATTCTGAATGAAATCAAAGATTGATTCATTTTTTGTGAACGTTTTATTTCTGCAAACTTTCTCCGACCCTTTTATTATCAATTCTAGTTTCAACCAATGTTTCCATACTGCCCGAATGAACGTTTGCACAACTCATTGACGTGCAGCGTTGGAGATGCTTGTAGCTTCTGGGTCTTTGCAGACACGGGATATTTTTGGTGGCCCAGAACTCTAAGAATTACATTTAGAGCTCCAGTCAAAACACTGGTTTAAGTTCTCGGGTTCCAACACAAGATCCCTTGGTTGTGAGAAAAGTTCCTGCGGTTGAACGCTCTGTTTCTTTCTCTCTCACACACTTCATTGTCAACATTTTTAAACATATTGAATCTAAGGTGGTACCCGAAAAACTGAAAAATGTGGGCTGGTTTGTGAACCAAGAAGGAAGGGAATAATATTTTACGATGGAGCAAAAGTTATGGACTGCAATAAAGATGCACAGATGTGCTACTTGTGCAGAGTTTTTGGCCCTGGAAGGCCACATTAATGTGTCACATTAAAGTAGACCGCCTTTGTGCACGCTCCACACATACTTTAAAGAGTTGTTATGCCAAAATTCGTAGCAGAATACATCGTGTCTCTGGTTCAAAGTGCACCGTGCAATGCAAATCTTGACGTGTGTCAATCAGCAATCAGAGGAAGCACCAGTGCTGAGAAAGACAGAGAAGATATAAGTGAGAAGGAAATTCAGAGGGAGAGAGACATCAAAGGCCGAGTGTTTTCCATACAAGAGGGCGAGCAGGGCTTCAGATCAGACAAGCTCTTCTGTAAACAGCCTCCTCAGATCCTGCCAGCAGGAGGTTCCCCTTCAGCACGCTGCTTTGTCTATCAAAGTGCTCCCACAGTGGTGAGGGGGCCACTGGAGCAGTGCTCCTTGCCACTTCCCTCCCTCCCTCCTCGTGTAGAGAAGGCCGGGCAGCTACACCCCCCCCCCCTCCCCCCACTCCCCCTCACCCCCCCCCCCCCCCCCCCCCAAACACTGAATCACAAAATAAAAGTGATTATCTCCTCCCCTCTCCACCGGGACTTCCACCTCCTTTTTCCCTTTTCCTCCCTCCAGCTTCTCCTTCAAGTCTTTCAAAGGTTCCTCTCTCAAAACATCCTCTTTCACCTCACTGCCTGCCTCCCCTCCTCTGCCACCCTTCAAACAGCTGTTTTGTTCTAGGGGGGGGGGGGGGGGGGGGAAACACTTTTTTCACCATATATACTTCTACTTATTCTGGTCTTTGGACCGTGGCATAGTTTCATGCATCTAAGGCAACCACAGGAAGGAAAAATGAGTCACGGAAACAGCAAAGAAAAACGCTCCACGCGGGGGCCAAAAGACAATAAAGTCCGCATGAGCATACAGCTCCTGCTTTTGAGTAGAAAGTGTGAGGCACATTTTTCTCCTTCTTCCTCTTCCTCTTCCAGTCTTTGCAGTGGGCTTCAGGAGCCGGCTTTACAAGCCCTTCCCCGCTCTCATCCTCCGCTGATCAAAGCCCTCTCGCACAGATATATTTCCCCTCGCAGACAATGCCTCTTCTCAAGGTGCTGTCAGGTTCCCTTCTTTGCTTTAATTTCATCTCTTAAACTTTTTTTTTTTAATCCCCGTACCCCCTGCCTCCCTTCCCTCTCCTGCCTTTGTGCGTGCTGTCAGCCGTGACAGTTTGTTGCCAGGAGGGACTTGTGGGAAGAGAAGGTAGGTGCACTTTTACAAAGAGCCGCCGCCTGGCTGCACCTCACTCACACTGTCACTCAAAAACAGCTCTCACACACACACACGCACACACACACGCACACGCACACAGGCGGGGTGACACGCCCCGGCTTTTGTGCACCGGCGCTCACACTTTCACACTCAAACCCGCACAGCGAAACATGACAGAAAACCTTGACCTTGCGTTTGTTGTGTCACGTAAAGGTATCAGCGCCAGAGGAAGGGGGCGGGGGGGGGGGGGGGGGGGGTGTTTGGGGGCTGTGAAGCCAGTTGAACTGTCTGGTTGTCTCAGATCATAAGCCAGGAGGAAACTTGGAGCGACAGAGGCGTGATGGAGCGCTGGCAGAGCCGCTGACAGGGGCTTAGATGACAGACAGGGGCTGACGTCTCCACGTCGCCTCGGGGAGACACGCGGCCCTGGAGTGAAACCCGAGGAAGCCGTGAACCACCGCCCCCCCCCGATCCCCTCGCAAGGCCTAATCCCTTAAAGTTCACACACAAAGACGCACCAGTGACAGAAGGGCTGGAGCAAAATGAGGAAGACAAGAGGAGCATCTTTTAATTTCCTGAAAGAGGAGAGAGAGAGAGAGAGAGAGAGAGTGAGGGAGAGAGAGTTTGCCTCGAGGGGAAGGGTTGAGTTTGTGAAACATTAATCAGCCGCACAAAGCCCTTCCCCAACCGCACGTACTCCCTGCCAACCTGAACGGCTTCATCTGTTCTCGTGGAGGCGAGCTGGGGAATTATTCGGAGGGTTCAGCGCTCACTCGTGATTTGACCTTTGTCGAAGATTTCGTCCAGTCATGTTTTTGCACATTTTACATTACGGAAAAAAGGTTGTTTTTCAGGTTAGAAAATGAGTCAAAAGGACCGGCTTGTGGTATTTTGGGGGCATCTGGGGCAACGTTGGCCATACGGTGATGGCTGACAGGGTTACATAGAACCAATGTTTCGTTCTTTCATGGCTGCCAACTAAACGTGTGAAGTAAAGAAACTCAATGAAAACCCAACTAATTGTGGTTTTATAGGATAAAAACGCATTTTCCATTCCATTCCTGCCAATTAATACCACTAAATCCTCTTCCCTTAGACATTGCATTCCTCTTTCGGAGGCACGTCACCAGTGTTTCATGTTTTACAGCTATCGTCACGTAAGGAGGAACAGCTACCTGAGTGCGTTATTGTTGTCTGACAATTGAAGGAGCATCAAAGAGGGATTTTTAAATGCTACCTGTTAACCAAAGTGAAGAGTGATTCATTCACGTTTGAATTGAGACATCAATCAAAACCGGCTTGACAGTGTAAACCATTGTTTCCCTCACGTAGAGACGTCTGCGGTAGTTCGGGGGCACCACACCCGCTTGTGGAATCCTTAATAATAATGTTTATCAAACAGTGACTTGATTTATTTGTTTGTTTTTTTCCTCTTGTACGTTCATCCTGTCAGTCGGAACGGTGGTTTTGGCCGGTCGGTCATTCCAGCGCTGATCTGTTGTGTTTCATGGTGATTTTTTTCGAGACCGTTTCAAAATGAGGGGCTATATGACGAGGCAAGGAACATATACCCACAGTGTAACGGATGGTAAAGGCTCGAGGTAATTTGGTAGATCCTTTTAAGGGCTCAGACAGATAGCGAGGCTCGTAGAAAAGACCACGTACGGATTTAAAACCGTCTACGCATTTGCAAAATCATCTGCATTAGTATAAACAAATTTCCACTCCGCATAAGGCCCCCCGCTGCTTGTAGGGGGGGGGCTTTTCTCCTCCTCTGTCAGTCTCGCTGAATAGGCAACCAACTGGGTGCCGTAAAAAAAAACCACCTCCAGCACTTCAGTAACCTTCAGTGTAGAGTGTCACGGGCTTAACAGAGATGATTGTGCTGTCTTTGATGAGCAAAGGTGCCTCGTCTCACACCTCCCTTTAAAACTTCAAGACTTCCACCACCCAGCACCCGGGAATGAGGATATTAGCTTGTCAGGGGGGGTGACAAGTTTAGCACAATAGGGGCGTTTGCCCCGGAGTGGATGTGTCGGTCGAGTCAAAGGGCCGGAGAGAAGCAGTCACATGCTATTAGGCTCATGCTGGTTAATTTGAAGGAGGAGGCATATTTTTTTGCGAGTTCAAAGCACGTTAGAGGCTCCGTGTTCAAACCCACTCGTACTTTGATATCTGTCACAAAACAATTTGGAAAGTAAAAACGCCATGTTTGGTGTGTCTGTGTCCAAATGGCCGTTAACAACTTCAGTTTGGTCACGACAAAATGCCCTCGGGACAAAACTTTCCCAAATATGAATCAATGTCTCTACGTGCTCACTGAAAGTCTCCGTCAAGTGCATTTTATTTTATTTCCTTTAAAGTTTCAGCTCTTCCCCAAAGTAAAAAGAAGCATTCGAACACGTTGATGTGTGAGTCGAGGCTTGTGCGCCCGTGCATCTGTCACCTTGAAGGCTGTCTTTTGTGATCTCAGGCGTGAATACCGAGTGGGTATCTATGAGACACGATGTATTCTCCACAGTTACAACTCTCTCTGCCTTCCTGTGTCTTTCTCCCAGTTCCTCCAGTAGCAAACAACGCATTACTTTGAGTGACAGCTCCAATCATTCTACTGTGTTTTGCCAGGCAAGTTCAAAATGTGACTGACACTCAGCTCATTGGATGGAGGGGGGGGGGGGGTGGAAAGGGAAGGGGGGGGGGGGGGCGAGAAATTAAACAGAAAACAAAATCCTCCCTGCATGACAACTCCCCCCTCCTTCTGCCATCTTCATCCCCCGCCCCCCCCCTACCCCTGCCTCCACTCCCTCCCTTCCTCTCCTCCATCCCTTTCCATCATCTCTCCATTCCTGTCATTCCTCCCCCCCCCCGCGAAATCCTTTTTGATAGCGAATCACCACGGGCCCCGCCAAATGACAGATAATCCTTCACAGTTTTATCACTAAACCCTCTTCTTCTTATTTTGTCTCGCAGCATGTACAGTGCGTGCAGCGGGCGTGTTTGCTGATAGGATCTTCCAGCCGTCACCAGCCACGGCAGATCACCGCCAAACAAGGGAGGAAGCTCGCCTCCAGAGCCGCGGATAAATAACCATAATATGCCCTGGTTTTTATTTTTTATTTTATTTAAATGGGAGAACATTTACATGTGTTTAAGGACTGATGGTCACGGTTCTTCAGTTCTCTACATTTATTACACCTCCCACCTCTTACAGACTAAAATAAAGCTGCTGGATAGATCTATTCAGGATGTGTAAGGTACAACCATAAATTAATAAGATTGTGTCATTTTATTCAGCTGGGTTGTTTACCCGTACAAAACCCCTTTTTCTGTATTTCATGATATCTTAGTTACAGGAACTACATTTGCGAATAGAGGTGAAAGTCAAAGGGACATTTGAAGCATCGAGGCTGAAACATTTCAGAGTTACTTTTAGTTTTAAAACAAATATTCCATTCAACATTTGACGTAATCTCATCAAAAGGCGTGTAAATAGCACGCCACTTCAAGGACATCTGAGCTTTATTTTAATTCCCGGCTGATATTATGTCACTTCCTTGCCCTGAGCGATGCTTTTTTTTATTCTACTTGCTCCCAGTAGACAAAATTGTGTGAATCAACACGCCAAAGCAAAATGTTGTGATAACGACCAGAACGACTTAAGGAAATGGTTTGAACTGAATGCCAATACAAACAACAATTTATAAATGTATTATTTCAATTTAATGATTCAATTTCAACCTCCTTTCAAAGACATTTTTTTTCTTCCCAATCCATTAACAGATGTCCTTAATTTTGAGAAAAGTATGGATTACATGTTGTCAATTGTGAAAAGATGGCACCAAAATAAGTCACAATCGAAAACATGAAGCTACTTTGAGAACTGTCTTTGAGGGCTTTGACGGAGGTTACAAGTCAATCGACTGTATGCAAAGCTGGGTTTTGGGAACGTGTTTTTGAGCATATTATAGCTGGTCATTATCATCTGTAAGTTAAATTTTTGAGGAATGCAGCCTGGCTGGATTATGAAAGAGAGCAACGCCTCGTAGCACCGCCTGATGACAAATGCAGAGGAATTAACCAGATGATTTACTCCGGAAATCTGTACCTTCGGTAGTGTGTTGGGCCTGAGGGATGACTCTGATCCAGCAGAGAGAAAGGAAGACGGACAATATAGACAGCAGAGAGCCTCGATTTCCTCTTCATTGTTCACAACATTTGCCCTTCGATGTTAAAATTCTCCTGTGATGAGGAGGTAAATCCTGTCGGCCCTTTTATTCGGCGCTCAGATATATAAAGAAGGGTGAGCCTGAGAAATCATTTCTCACACCTGCACAGGGCGTAATGCCACCATCCCTCTCCCTTGGAATCCAACAGGCAGTAAATCTCTCAAAAAACACTTCCTGTTAGCTGCCTCATAGCAGATCCACTTCTCATACAGATGATGTTATTGAAGAGGGGATGTCTAGAAGCACAAAAAAATAATAAGAGAAAGAGGGGTGGAGGTGCAGATCAGGATCAACGTGGAGAAATGATAAGGCAGAAGAGACTGGAAGCAAAGTCAAGAACAAAAGAAGGATGAAAGGTTGTGTAATAAGCAAAGGGTACATGAAAGAATGAAGCTGTTACGGTTAATTATGACAATCTGACGCACTGACTTCTCAACATCGCAGAGGTATTAAATAATGAATCAGCACGAGGGATATTCGTGGCATAGTTTGTGTCAATACATTATACTTTCTGTGTGTGTGTGTGTGTGTGTTTGTGTGTGTGTGTGTGTGTGTGTGTGTGTGTGCACACCACGTATGAATGTGGTTGGATTTGCGGGGAAAACATGATTTATGTTGAGCAACTTTGATCTTCTAAAAGGCTGGATTTGGATTTTACACCACAATAATTCCCCCTGGGCTCAGCTTAAATAAATGATGTGCCTGTTGCTGGTGTCCAGGGAAGCTTTTATTAGACTGATCGGCACAGAGGAGGACTCATGTGCAGACTGGACATGTGTCCCCAAACGTTCCGTTTCATCAAGTCACAAACAAAGGCTTTAGTCCCTCTGTGGCTTCGTTCGGTGAACAAAGTAAAAAGAAACGTGCGGTTTAATCCATTCCTTCCCGCTTATTCGCGTAGCCACGGTGCACAAGGTCAGCGACGCAGCCCCGGAGATGGACGGGGGCTCTGTGCTCTTTGCTAAAAGGCACTTCAGCGCAGGGGTGTTTGCTGACTTGCGGGGGGGGGGGGGGGGGGGCCTTGACCTTGTCTCCTAATGTCCAAGGCCACATTCACCCTATAACGGATACAATATACACACACCCGCATCCCTCGGGGTCTTGTAACCGTTGAAGAGTTTACAAGAAAACCTTTAAATGATTTAAAAGAGGGTGAGATTTCTGTTCGCTGCGGCGTGATCTCCAGGTGTGTTTACACGCGCACGCGGACGCACAAACACACACGCTTTTACAGTTGTTTTACAGAATGAGGTCGCCTGGACATGAGAACACGTAATGCTACCCGCCTTAATAGGTCAGGTCTGCTGTCGGTTTATTCTTTTGTCAAAGCAAAGGCCCGAGGTCGTCCGAATGGCTCTTTTCTGCACATAGAAACAAGTTCACGCCGCGTTCACAACATCGGACCCGAGATCTCAGATCTTCCACGTTCTGACACAAAATGATCCGTGACAATCAGCTGTCAGTTGAATGAACTCTCATGAATGAATGTTATCATGTAAAAACGACCCGGTGTTGATTCCCGGAACTCTGAATCTGATGCAAGGAAAGGGTTCATTCATTTGCATAAATACGTTCCAGCTTCCTCCTGTCTCAGATGACAGGACCTGTCAACAGAAGAATAGTTTCCTGCAGGCGCGGTGAACGAATGACCGGCCAAGGCCGCGCACTTTTAATAGCAGCTGTCACAAACACTGTAAATTTTCAACCCCGGAAACCCGCTCAATGAAAAGAAAAACCATAAATCCAAGTCGCTCTGAATGTGTCGTCTCTTTCAGTGACTCGCTCTCCTGTCGCAGAAGCCTGCGTCGGCTCCTGCAGGTCTGGTATTTATCGAGGCCGATGACGAAAGACCAAAACCTGAAAAGTGGAAAAAATGTTGACACTCAAAGGCAGCTGCTAGCTACGCTAACAGTTTAGCATTAGCCCACCACTTGGCTCCAAACTGACATATGGAAGCAACTTTTGAATGTTTTGCCATCACATTTAAACTTTGAATCTCCCCTGACCGTCTCATTAAACATTTTTTTTTAAAACATCGTTTTAAAATCTTGTATCATTTAATCTGTCCCCGTGAGGCGACTTGTCTCTGTTAAACTACTCCCAATTCCACATATGGTGAGCATAGAAATATCACCTAATCTCTCCGAAACGCCCAGATTTTGTGGTAAAAGACTTGTGGTAGAAAATGTGGACCACAAAAACCAGGACCTGACTCGAGAGAGAGCGAAGCAACAGTTTTGGGCTCCGAGGTGTTAAAGGAGTTCCTCTGTCTCTCCTCGTTGCTGGCAGCTGGAGGTGCTCAGCACTGACTCTAACGTGGAGCTTTGAAATAGCAATCAATGCCTTTATACGGCAGGGTGGGAGGGGGGGGGAGGCTCGTAAAAGTGTCGTTGAGAGGAATATATGATGTCGTATTTCACCCTCCCCTCACTATTTTTACACACTGAGTTATGGCAGCAGAAATGTGTCCCCATTAAAGGTGATATGATGTATTTTTTGCCTTGTCCAGAGACTCATTCGTCACCGCGGACCACAAAGAAAACTGCACTTACTCTTTCACCCTTTCCTCTCCCCATTCTTCCTACACGCCTCACTCCGACGCCGTTCTTCTAACGCCGTCTTGAGTAATTTACGACGCAGCGGTAATGCGACCTGCTGGCAGGAACTGCAGGATTCTGTCTGCTGCTGCGCATGAAGACGGGACGGAGCTGGACACGTGCACACGGCCCTTCACGCGCTTAGAGGGGCCGATATATGAGAGCCGAGGAGAGGCAATAGTATTTTGAATATCGTTAATAAATTCTGTGAAGAAAACGGTGAAAAAGGCCGACCCGATCCTGTCTGCCAGACAACAAAAAGCTAATTCAACTAATAAAGTTCATTCAAACCTTACGCATGCTAGCTGATCTTAAAACAACGTTGTAGATGCTTGGAACGGCACAGTTCACCAAAGATGTGTGGTTCCCAACAAAGAGTTTAAATGTCTCAGTTGGAATTTTCATCTTGACTTTCTGTGACTGAATTGAGTCCTTTTTCTCCTTTATGTGGGTTGAATTTTCAAGTCCAAAATGCCTCATAAATAATTACGATTAATGACTATTTTAGTTCCAACAGCACTGAGAACATTTCAATTTCCCACTTTTAAGTTTACTTCAAGTACTTTATTTGAAAAGTCCTTCCAGCCTTTATCTGCTTCAATGCAGCGAACACAAAAATAGGTTTGACGTCGTATAAATATCATATTCCCCAGAAGCTGCTTGGTTCCATTATCACCTTCATCAGTATTTGCTGCAGTGTGTGGTTCGAAACCTTCACCTAGCGAACCTCCAACCTCCGCCTTGACCAGCACTCCATCACGTCAAGCTGAAACGAATCAAGAAGCTGTATTCATCACTACCATAAGGGAGCACAGTGTGTTGCCGCCGCCGCTGCTATGTTTTGCAGTCACCGGGAGGAGTGCGTGCGTGCGAGCGAGTGTGCGTGCGTGCGTGAGTGAGTGTGCGTTGGCTGCTGTTGCGTTGTGCTCTCAGCGTCCGCCGGCCCAGGATTAATCTCCCCGGCGGAGGCGGTAGCTAAGGTCAGCGAGGGAAATATTTCATAAGTGTCACTTTGGCCCCCGGCCCTCAATGCGGAGTTGGAAATGAGAGCGCACGGCCGCATAACAAACGGCCATGTGTGACTTTGTGAGGCATGTAGGGGGGGTGGCGTGGGGGGGGGGGGGGTGCGTGATATATGGCGGTGCTTTACTTTCATGTATTCATCTGAGCTGGTGAATTACTGCCAGGAGCAAGCACGGTGCTTTGTCACCACAAGGACCCTGTTGAGACAAATATTTTTGGCCACACGGGGGTCTTGCCTGGAATCCGTTTTTTTTTTCCATTAGCGGGCCGTTCTCCAAACTTTTCTTTTATTCAAGGAGAACTCATGAAAGTCCTCCCCAACTTCTTGCCACACCCTTTTTTTTGTCTCAGTTCAACTCAATGCAGCAGGTTTGCACAAAACAAAAGTGCATTCGCTTTTTTCTTCTTTTTTTTCTTCATTGGGGCTTCGATAGGTTTCGTGCACGTGACACTCTCACGGATGCAGGTTGTTGTGCTCCCGCGGTGACCCCTGGGGCGGGTGGTTGGCAGGCACATGCCGAAAGATTAACGGCTTGGGCGGAGCGCTTCAATAACCGTTCTGTTTGATGTGTCGAGCCTGAAGGGCGTTGATTTACTTACACGTTCATAGGCTTTTAATTGAGCAATGCCATCCCCTGTCACATCAAAACGGCGGCGGCGGCTGACCTGGCTCTGCCTCGCCTGCAGGGGTAATGGTGATTGACACGCACCACTGAGCCCCCGCCCCTCCCGGCCCTCGTCGCCGTCCTCGGGTGGTGTTTGGCAGGAACTTTTCAACCACAACTTCAAGAAAGTCCTGTTGTTCAATCAGGTCACGGATTACGTCTTTCTCAGCTACTATTGAGTGGCTGGATTGAGCAACTCTCTTTTTCGTTTTTTTTGGTGGTTGCATGGGAAGGGAGGACAGGTTGAGCGTTGCAGCACTGCTCTCCTCCCCCAACAAGGGTTGACGACGAAGACACAGATACGGTGACTCGGCCCGTGGGTGCAGGGAGCCGGATTTACTTTAACAGGCACGAGGAAGTTGTGCATTATCCTTACGCGGCTTTTTGTTGTTCCTTTTACCAGACCTGTTATGGTTCCAGTAGATACCATGACTGTGCTTCTATCTAAATGCCCCCCCTCCCATACCTCCTCCATCATCAAGCCAATGGGAAAAAACGACAAAAACATCTTTTGATCTCAACTGAAATTTCACACAGCGTAGTAGGACAATCTGATCTGGCCCGTCCTCCTCCTCCTCCTCCTCCTCCTCCTCCTCCTCCTCCTCCTCTTCCTCCTCTCGCCGTGCCTTTCAGGTGGAGCGTGCGCGGCCGAGGCGGGAACCGTTCCGCACCCCCCCACCCCTCCCCACCCCAGGATTCGTTAATAAAAGTGGCAATCCGAGAACAGAGAGGGGGAAGCCTATTATCCCGGCGTGACAATAATGCAGACACATAGACGACAGGTAGGCAGAGTGGATAAGAGCGTTTAGCTCGCGAGACGTGATGAGCTGACAAGGGAGACAATCTCCCTCCTAAACCAGAGAGATAAGGTTGTCAGCCGCAGCACACACACACACACACACACACACACGGACACGGACACGTGTTTGAGATGGCATCTTGCACAGTACAGCCTGTCTCTTTGTATTCGTGTGGACGGTGTACGTTTTGTTGCGTGAACGCATGCACATTTAGCTGTGAAGGGATTAGGACGTGTGTGTCTAAGGCAGAGGGAGAGGCCACCGCAGAAAGACAAACCAGGAAGTGTGAATACATTAAGTACACTGGTGTAGATATTGTTTGTGGACCCTTCAGCTCAAGGAAATCCTTGTTTCAACATTCTGTCCGGGCCTGGAATGTTGCCTGCAAGGCTCTTTTTAAGTGTTTGGGTCTAAATGCCGTGTCTGCTACACCCCATGAAACTGTCTTAATCCACTCCCCCCCCCCCCCCCCTTGGTTTTATTACTGCTGGAGAAAACACTCGAGGCAGAGCAGAGCCCCAGCCTCAGGCCTCTATTCCCATTCCACACACCCCATAAGTCAGTCACAGATAATTAAATAGGAGTTATTTACACTTGTTTTCCCTCCTCTGCCTCGCTGGCGCTTTTATCATTTCTCTCCCCTTTCTCTTTCGTACAGTACTGCGCGCGGCCAGACCTCGTCAAAATCTGGCCCGACACCACCGAAGGCCTGTACAACAAAAAAGGAAAAAAAGGAAAAACAAGACTCTCTCACGGGCTCACATCAACGTCAGCCCCTCGTTAAACAATCACGCGGAGCATCTACGCAACGCTAATCCCCGCGTGTGCCCTAAAAACACCTCGGCACTTCCAGACAGAGCGGGAGGCAAACGAGCACATGAGCTATTTGCTCGAGCCAGGTTTGAGAAAGAAAAAAAAAAAATACCGCTGCCTGGTGTCGGCGTTGTGTGTTTATTCTGCAGTCAGGAAAAACAGCAGCCTTTCAACGCAGGGGATGAATTAGTCAACGCGAACCAACGGAACCATGGCGTCCATTACGGGCCTCGTCAGCTCTGTAAATCACAAGAATCGCATCGGGGCATGTGGGGTCCGCTCCTCCTCACTCGGGTCATACGGGGGCCTCATCCTTTGGGGGGGGGGGGGGGGGGGGGGGGGGGGGGAGATTTTGTTTGGCTGCTGTCTCGGTTCGAACCCACTGCTCGGACAGAGCACATGGAAAATGCCCCCCCCCCCTCCCCCCCCCCCCCCCCCCCCCCCCCCGAGGGCCAGCCGGGACCTGGTCATGCTGAGAAGCCCCTTTTAACGGGGAGAGCTGTTCTCTTAAAAATATCCACAACAGGAAACAGCCATCAGTCATCGACACGCCAAAACAGCTGTTACCAGCCTACATCAAGGGGGCACATGAAAGGACTTGCTCCCTGTTGTTTGAGCCTCATTCTCTCGCTGCCTTTGTCTGGCTTTTCCCAATGCCCTCCTCTTTGGTCTCCTTTTATACGCCCCCCTCCTCCCCCCTTCCCCCCTCTTCCGTATTCACCTCCACCCACACTGCAGCGACTTACCCACTCGCACTTTTAACAAGTGGATGACTGCGAGATAACAAGGGCTCTATCGGAAACCGGCACAACTTAACTAGCAGTCAGGGCTGTAAAGAAAAGTTTGAAATCCCCTTTAAGCTCTCGGCGTTACCTTTGAATCTCGCATGGATAAAGCAGTTGTTATGTTATGCGTCACCTGTTTATGTGTCTCACCGCCAAAGCGGTGACAGACAGCTTTAAACAAACAGACGGATTCAAAAGAAGAGTGTAATGCACTCAGCCCGCCGGCGTGCATAACTGCGCTCGCATGGTGCAGGGATCTCTGCAGGTCATTGAAGCGTGAGTGGCAGTGCGTGGGCGATGAGTGAGGACTAAGCCTAATGATGACAGGTCAAACAGTGTCGCTGTTGAGTGAAGCTGAAGGGATTTCATCTTCCTCTCAGCTGTAGAGGAATATGGGCAGCCATTGTGATCAAGGAGCAGGCTGGCGGCAGGGACGGTTTGATGTGGCCTGACTGTGTTGTGAAATGATGTTCTGATCTCTCAAGGCAATAAGCAACGATCCAATGGCACTTTAAATGGACGGTGTTGCAATATTTCTGATTATGGATTGGGTGGTTATGAGGTGTTGGAACGAGGATGGAAATCCCCTTTAGGACGCCTTGTTGTACTTTATAGGAAATTAAATGGTTTGTGGGCTACTGAGGAAGAATATCAACTCTTGGGTCATTCGTTTTTACTTAAATTAAAACCTCAAATAAAAACTAAATGTTTTTGCTGTGTTTGACTGTCAAGTAAAAAAAAAGTGAAGACATAATTAACAAATGAAAAATTTGATAATCATGATAATTAGTTTTTAATCTGGCAAAACGTTATCTGGCCGAGTAGCAGTGAGAGGTATCATACAAGAAAGTTATTAGCATAATAAGAATTATAGTTCATGAACAGTGTGTTATTTTTATTTCATTTAATGCACCCAGAGAGACAGAGGCAGACAGATAATTCTCCATAAATGAGGCTCACCGGGGTCAAGAGTCTTTTACTACACCGTGTATAAAGTCATATTTATGATACAGTATTTATATCTGGCAGGTTTAGTTTGCATATGGCTTACGGAGGGTCACTGACACACATTTCCACCCACGGCCCACATTACTGCCTCGTAATGAGGGTGTGGCCAGAGCACACGCCACGCCCCCTCGCATGGCCCCGCCCCTCCTTGCGGAGCGCACACTTGTGATTGGACGGCGGCGCCTTGCTTTGAAATCCCTCCCATCTCGTCGTTAGTATGTGGAAGAAGTGTGAGAGAGACTGCTGCAGAGGGACGGGGATGCACACGCTGCGGGATTGTCACGCACACAACGAAATCTGCGGGGATATTTCTTTTACTTGCACTCCGTATTTTGATGAGCAGTTTTTTTTTGTTTTTCTCTCTTCTGGCTTGATTATTTCTTTTTAACACTGGATGAAAGGATATTTAGGAATAATTAGCGGTTGGTAGAGGATGACATTTGACCAATTCTTTCGTCTTTAGAGACAGCTTGGGTCCGACGCGGAGGACGCGCACAACGCAGCTAAATATTCTTCCGGATTACCGCACTCTCGCACTACTTTAAACGTACCACCATGAAACGTGCCGGTGAATGATTTTGCCAGCAAACCGTGGGTCCACTCGTTACGTGCCGTCATCCTTCCTCGAGCCCCGCTCCAGATGAGAGATTCCCCCGGTGGACCTGAACCGTTTTTACGCAGAGAGTCCCCGGAGCGCAGCATCGCAGACGCCAGCGGTGACCATCACCGGAGAGGGGCGGAGAGACCGTCCGTTTCCGTACCCACTTCTTGTCCTCCAGCGGATCCCGCGCGTCAGGCTAAAAGGCTTCCTATCCGGATCGTGAAGATGTTGACGGCGCACAGCGGCCACTTGCTGCACCCGGAGTATCTCCAGCCACTCACATCCGCGCCAGTCAGCATTGAAGTGAGTTCATACTTTACATTTTCTCCAAGAACTGTTGGTATCATCTGCTGTCGCTTTTCCTGCTGAATTTAATCATATGATATAACTCCGTGGCGTAGGTGTGACTCTAGATAAAGATGCCCGTATGTGCGCCATTTTACGCATAGCGTTTTATTGGCAAGCATCGGGGATATTAATACATGAGTAAATGACTACAGTTATTAAACAGTTCAAATATAATATTTAATAAGAAGAAGAAAGATAATTTTCCTTTCCCAAAAGTGTATTACTTACTTTTTCTTTATCTCGGCTATAAATTCCCAACTCAGGGCAGATTATTTTTACAATCTAGCAGCATGTAGTGTCCGTCATATTTTCATTCACGATTG
The DNA here is from genome assembly GCF_949316345.1 of Pungitius pungitius. Classification (NCBI taxonomy): domain Eukaryota; kingdom Metazoa; phylum Chordata; class Actinopteri; order Perciformes; family Gasterosteidae; genus Pungitius; species Pungitius pungitius. The sequence goes on along the minus strand of NC_084904.1, from coordinate 19,034,279 downwards.
AGTTTGTCAATGTCTTAAGATGCTATAATTTAATCCATGTAAAAACAAACAGTTTATTTACTTCCTTGCTCTCTTTTTTCCTTCTCAGCTGGATGCCAAGAAGAGTCCTTTGGCTCTGCTGGCCCAGACCTGCTCTCAAATTGGCAAACCAGATCCCCCCTCCTCTTCCAAGCTGGCCTCCCTTTCCTCAGGCAGTCTAGGAGACAAGGAATCATCAAGCCGTTCCTCCAAGTCCGGAGAGCAGCACCAGTCCCATGAAGACAAGTCCAGCTTCAAGCCTTACTCCAAGTCATCAGGCGACAGCCGTAAGGACGTTCTTGTGTCAAAGGGGCATTCAGATAAAGCAGCCTTCAGGGTGCCAAGCGGAAGCTCCGGCAGTAACGCGGCTCCGTGTCCATCCTTTCCTCCCCATTCCCAGTCGCCCAGCTCCAGCCCTCCTCCCATGCACACACAGAGCCAGAGCCACAGACAAAGCCATTCCCCCTCCACGCAGCCCCCGTCACACTCCCAGGCCTCGCACATGGACAGCAAAAGTGGAAGCTCGGAGCAGTCCAGCTCGGACAGTAATAGCAACAGCGCTGGCAAAAAAGACTCAGATAAGTCAGGAATGGACGGGGCTCAGTTAGCCAACTCCAGCCACATACGGGCCAGCGCCAACTCCAGCAACGCCAGCTCCGCCGGCAGCCCGCGTCCGGAGAGCAAGTCCGACCCACAGGTCTCCTCGCAGTCCGGCTTGGGCTCCGGGCACATCGCCCCCGTCTCCCCTTACAAACCAGGACATTCTGTCTTCCCTATGTCTCCCGCTACCATGGGCTACCACGGCTCCATCGTGGGGGCCTACGCTGGCTACCCCTCCCAGTTTGTTCCCGGATTGGATCACGCCAAGTCCAGTTTGGGGTTAGGACTTCCTGGGAAGCACCCGAGCTCCAGCCCGCTCACCGGAGCCTCACCTCCATCGCTGATGCAGGGCTTGTGCCGAGACCCGTACTGTCTGACGTACCCCAACGCACCCCATCTGGGAGGAAGCAACTGCTCCACCTGCGTCCACGATCCGTCCAGCCTCAAGTCCGGTTTCCCCCTGGTTTACCCATCCCACCACCTCCACTCCCTGCACCCCAGCTCCTTGTCAAGCAGCACCGCCCCCACCCTGTCTCACCCCCTCTACACCTACGGATTCATGCTCCCCAACGACCCACAGCCTCACGCTTGTAACTGGGTGTCTGTCGGAGGGCCCTGTGACAAGCGGTTCGCCACGTCGGAGGAGCTACTAGCCCACTTGCGCACCCACACAGCAATGCACGGCATGGTGGACAGCAAGCTGTTGTCGGCCTACCCCTCATCGGTGTCATCGACAGCCTCCTGTCACCTCCACCTGTCCCCGCACAGCAGTCCCGGTACCCTGCCCGGCTCCTTCTCCCTCAGAGGCTCTCCCGGCTTGGGCCTGGCTCGCTACCACCCCTACAGCAAATCCCACCTTCAAGGGCCACCGGGACTTCCCATGACCAACTTCCCCTCCTCGGCCTATTACTCCCCCTATGCCCTCTACAGTCAGAGACTGGGCTCGGCCTCGGCCCTTGGATACCAGTGATATATCCGAAATAGCGGTGGCGTCAAAAGACTGCCGGCACCAGCTTGGGCTCTGCAGAGCGTCTCGGAGGATGGATTCTTGAGATCGGGGGCATCGCGCCCGATGGCCCGCCTGCCAGGAATACCACCTGACTCAGGATCGTGACTGACGCTCCCAAGGCGCAACAGACTTTAGTCATTGAAGACGGCAGAGCTTGAAATAATGGAATTGTGGGATTATTACAGTCTATAACAGTCTTGATTTCTCTTTTTATTTCGGTTGTCTCTAAATCTGTCTCCCAGAACTGAAAGTCTGTATTTATTTTTCACTTAAGCGCTTGGTATTCTCCGTGGAGTGGGGTGGGGGGGGGGGGGGGGGGGGAGGGATCGGGGGGCAGGGGGATTTGCTGTCGGAATAAATTGTTCTGAAATATTCTAACTGAAAGAGAATGATATAAGTATAGTACCATTCTGCCTATCATACACTCTAAAAATAAAAACATTGCACCATGATGAAGATGGACTGTGAAGCTTTATTTGGAGGACCTCTTTTCATCTTCTATCCTGTCTCGTGTTGGTATTCTTTTCCTGCATCTTACTCAGACTCTGGAAATTGCATGTCCATGAGAATTACCGTGAACAATGCCATTATTTTTATTTGTAAATATGCAAAGATGTAATATTTTTTGATGCTTACTTGGGAGCAAGTTGGGGTCACCAACGCAAATGGTACAAAGGTCGGAAACCAACCAGAAGGGAAAAGGTCTTATTTTGATAAATAAATCATACCTGATTGCATTTTACCTTGATTTCTTCTTTATTGTTTGCATTAAATAGTACCCTTTTTTTGTCAAAGCGTCAGAGGAAGGAGTTAATCTGGCAGCATGCTGCACTGTACTTCTCTTGGTCTATCAACCATTATGGCTTTTACAGCCAACGCTCTACGTGGCTGCGCGTATTAACTCATGGCTGAAATCAGTTGACAGGGTTGTCCCAAAGAGGGCAGGCCAGGTCACATTAGCCTTCTAGCCATCTCCGAAGACCTCCATTCCTCCTCCCTCTCCATAACCCACATTGCTTTTGTTGTTGGGAGTTCTGCTTTCAATTGCAGATTCTTGTTTGTCAGGCCCGAAAACAGCCTCCTCAGCAAAGTGGATGGAGCTGCGCGAAGTTGCCGTCGGGTCACTGGGACTTCAATAATGACCTGAGGGAGGTGTCGACCCACGATGCCCTCGCGGTCTGACGGATCGGTCTGCAGTACAAAGGCCACGGCTGGCGACCACGGGAGGCGGTTAATAGATAAATATTCATCCAAGTCCTGGCATCTCCCCCCCGAGGAGAGCGTGCTTTCCTACAGGAACCACGGAAACAGAGGCCTCACGTCCCGAACGCGAAGAGGCGTTTTCTTGCTGCTCTCCGCATAGCTGCGGTTTAACTGAAGTCAGCGTTCTCGACTCAGGGCAGTTAGATACTAATTCGAGGGGAAGGAGTCGGGTCTATCCCAAAAGCCTCGCCGCTGCCATTAGAGCGCTTCGGCCTCGATAATGTTCCCGTGTCTCCACTCTATTTGGCTGTCAGGTTGTAGGTGGCACAGAGCGAGGAGGCCGCCGTCTCCGAGGCGGCTATTGACCCCGACTCCCAGACACCTCTACTCTCGCGGTTCATTAGCACTCCAGACAGGAGAAAGGCGAGCACAGGTGTCACTTGACAGCACCATTAACAAAATGGATGACCCTCCCAAACCGCATCCAGCCCCTGCCGCACCAGCAAGGTCACGGCGCCCTGATCACTGCTTGCGTAGCTCTTTATCTTTAGTAACTGGAGCCACACGCTTCTCTGGAACACGACGGATGATGGAGTCTATTAAGCGATTTGGACATTGATAGGTTAAGGATATTCTTGTTTTAAGGCTGTATTATACATATTTCTTGTGCCACTAGAGATTCACTGGATTGTGTTGCCCCCTAAAGTTGTCTCGGTGAAGTACAGACCAAATCTGTTTGATATCTGGGTTGAAGGCAGGTACCTCTCCTACACATAGGGTGCAATATAAATCTTACATATTGTAGGTAGAGAACCAGTTACATTGGCTTGAATTTGCAGATGATTCGCACTGGAGGTCACGCAGAGGGGAGAACCTTCAATCTTCGAAGAGGAGGAGGAGGAATTAATTCCACTGTTGCCAGTTTACACTCGTTCATCAAATGCCTCACTATTCTCCCTTTCCCAGCAATCATCAATCTACTACATCCACCCACCCGACCCCTCCCTTTCCCCCACTACACACTACCACTACACACACTCTCAGCTGAGTCAACACACACACACACACTCCATTTATGTCGCCTATGTGAGGCTGTGCGTGTACAAGTATGTGAATGCAGCACAAATCCTTTGTCCAAGGACGGCTGCACAGTCTGAGAGTGTTGAGTTATAAATCTTCCTGGTTTAATATTTAAGGGCAGTCACTGGATGAAAGTTCAAATAAGCCCAAAATCTAGGGGACTTTTCTTACAGACATAAACCCCCAAATTGACATACATTTGTTGAATATTTCAATGCAAGTATTTTAGTATTAGTACAAATGTTTCTCAATCGAATCGATACTCCAGAGTCACTAAATAACTGTGTACATTACTTTTTAACCCACAGGAAGGTTTTACTTAGATATATCAAGATCAACAAAAATGTTTACATTTTGGGAAATAATCAAATCAACTCTCTTGATCTTTAGTTGAACTGTAAGGGCAATGGTTGTCGTAGGTAGTCGAGCACACAGGTGCAATGGCAGTTGTTAGTTAACATGAACCACCTTTTTTTACTAAGCCTAAACTTCCTGTAGCTGTGGAGATATAAGTTACTGTCTACTGAATTTGAAAGTATATACAGTTTAATTCATATCTAAGATACGATTGACTAGATTAGCTAACGTCTGGGTTAGCATATAGCTCTGTATCTTTCAAAATCCATCCACCAGCTTTAAAGCTCACTAATTAGCGGTCGAAGCTAAAGTGTCAGTGGTGGATAATGTCAGCTGTGTGGCGTTGGCAACAGCAACAACAGCCATGTTACAAGAGTGATAGTGATAATCAGACCGGCGGTGGCATTATCAGTCGAGATGGTGATGGAGGGGACTAATATTTTCCCCTCTGTGCGTCAGTGCAGAGACGGTGCGGAGTGCCACTGCGAGGTCCTGAGCAGCCGGCTGACAGGCCCGGTGATTAATGACGACAGGGTGTGGAGCTGCTCTTCAATTAGACGCCGGCTCTACCCCCGGCTCACCATTCCTGCTGACAGCCAGGACAGAGGGAGAGAGACAGAGAGGGAGAGAGAGAGAGAGAGAGAGAGACAGAGAGGAGTATTTCTCCCCCCCCTCTCTCTCTCTCTCTCTCTCTCTCTGTGTCTCCAGAACAAAACATTAACCTCGACTCCATGACTACCACCTCTGTGTTTAACATCAGGACACAATACAGAGCCTTTGGCATCCAACAGTGACCGCAGTGTTAAAGCAACCCAGATGGCGTGAACACATCCCTCATCGGGGGCCTGTCACACAACCTCTGCTTTATATCTCCACATAAACCCCGTGACGGACTATTCTGCACGCCCTACTGCAAGTCCTCTTCTCGTTCACCGGCGCTGCAGCCATCGCTGTGGAGACGACAGCAGACTTCCAGGTTGTTGAGCAACTTCTGCGCTACAATTACGAGTCGACTGCAAATGGTGTCCTCTCGATTAGAGAGATAACAGTAAGGTGACGGTCAGAACATGTTCCAGCGAGAAGGAATGGATTGATTGAAGACAGTACCCTGGGCTGAAAGGATCCAGTGGCCTCTATTAGATGGATCCGGATTTGGCGCATTGTTTTGTCTTCTCGTTTTGAGTGTCAAAAATAACGTTTTATGTATCCAGTGTGTCATTTCTTCATTCATGCAGTCATCTAATTGTTCAGTAAAAAGGGTTGTAGCCCCTTTTTGAACCACATTATGTTGATCTTAGCGCTGTTGTTCTTGTCTGATTTCAAAAGATCGTAATTTTGAAAAGGAATTTTAGGGAGTGACAAAGAACAGTTTGAGGCACCGACATTGTTAAGTTTGGTTAATGTATTATTTTAATTGTTAGAAGTGCTACAATTTCTTTATAATCTAAAAATAAATAGTTCATATGGTTGGCTTGTAGCTTAGCACAAAGTGTTGGAACAGAATAATATAACGATAACGATATAGCCAGACTATGGCCTGGGTCCTCTAAACGATAATTAATAGTACCTCTCAAGATCAGTAATTAAAACACTCACCTAACTCTCATTAACTCTGTCAAATACCCCCCAAAAAACAAACAGTTTCCCCCTATTTCATGTATTTACGCTAAGCTAAGCTAAGCTAAGCTAAGTGAAGTTAGCTGTTTCCATGAAAGTGGAATCAATCTTCTCGGCATGAAGCACATATTGTTGAGCTGTTTCTTCAACAGGCTCTAATTTGGCACATGACAAAATATATTCTTTTCTCTGTTTGTGAATGAGCAAGTCCGTTAAAACTACATCTCTGTGATCATTTCATTTCACGATTCAATCCAATCGCTATCCTTTCAGTTTGTAGGTGAGCCGACTTTTACACCTGTGTTAAGCAGCAGCGGTGGCTGATGAAGGGTGACAGCCGTCACACAATCACCTGAAATCACTCATCGAGGACATTGACAACTCTGTGACAAACTTGGCTTGTCATTATTCTAAAGGTAAAACATTGCGATGCTGCTGTTAATAGTCTTTTGTCACTTTAGTTTCAAAGCTTTAACAAAACCTTAAATATAACCTTTAGGGCTGAAATATGTTGAAAAACCAGTTTCTGCGTGAGATCTGTCACCTTGTAATTAAGCCCTCAGCGCTGACAGCTCTTGACATCTCATTGACACGATCCTCTGAATGTTATCTAGCAGCCTTGATGCTGGTGTGTTTGTGTGTCATCACTACAAAATGTTTTCCTGCAGACACGTACATTACTGTAGCTGGTACAGGCGGTGTTGATGCCTGTAGCTGGAGGTGTTCGTGTTTCTATCTGTCCGTGTGTAATGAAGTCACAAACCTTGACGGTTCAAGGTGTGTAGTTCAAAATGAAGGCTTAGTGGGTGGTCCAATTTTGGGTTACAGAAGGCGTTATCCCATAATAAGATGCTCTATTTTATACTTATGTTTTAATTTAAATCAATAAAACGTTTCCATTTTTAAACTTTTCTTTTTAATTGATCAACTAGCTGCTGCTGCAGCGATGGAGGGTTGATGCTTTTAATTTTATGCGCTGCTGCCGGGCCCTGACCTTGGCGAACCTCGCTGGGCCTCGACATTGAAAGCTACCCGCGGGGCTGCCGCGGCCTCTGCAAAGTTCCAGCGGTTTGAGCGAGCGCCGTTAATAGACACGGCGCCCCTGTGGGGGAAATGGACATTTCATTTACAGTGCACGGCGCACTGCTGATGGCTCTCGGACTGCGCGTCCAGCTGGATTCCATTTGTTGACGCGGGGGGGGGGGGGGGGGGGTAGATCGCCCGCAAAGAGGCCGCAATTGCGCTGGGAATCCAAACCTTAGCGGGTAAAGAGGAGCATCTCTGGTGGATTCATGAGCTTCAGGGTGTGCTCACTTTGAGCATCGTGGGCCTTATTTGCGTTTCGGGCATCCAGACTTAGCGGCGGCCATTAGGATGATTGCACTCATCTTAGCCGCTCCACTGCATGGCTGCTCGGTTTATTACCACTTATGTGTCATCATCTGCTTCACTTTTCTTGCAGGATTAGCGCAGCCACATTAGGCAGCGGAAAATAGACTGAAAATAAATCAAAACTTGCCCGTACTGGAGGATAAACACGTTCAAGACTTAAAAGTTACAATGAAAGCAAAAACAAGCAAGGGCCAATTGGTGATTAGGTCAATTGGAATAAATTACCCATAAATTGCCCAAAACTATGCGAGTGTGATTGTGTTGTGTAGATTAAACTCCTGGCAAAGCTCAGACAGCCACACTTTCTCTCTTCAGTCACTTTACACACAAGACGTTTGGTAACCAGACGGCGACTTCAGTGTGTCTGTGCGCCGCCGTCACTCATCTGCGTGCTGCTCTCACAACTGTTTAAACATACATCATCGCACATATCAAAACATCGTAAAACACAAGCGCACACATGCTGTAACACACGTCAGCATACATTACACATTCCCTCAATAGCAAAGGTCAGCTGTGTTTATCGGCCTCTTCAACGTTACACACAGTTATTTACAGGTTATTAAGGAAGCCATTCCTCAATTTTTTGTCAGAGTTATATATCATCTTCCTATTTTGTAAAATCCCCCCCCCCCCTTGTCTCGTCTTAAGCACTCGAGGTTACGAAATGAAACATCCTACACGCTGAGGCCGATGTGTCACATCTGTATCAGCTGTCCATTGTTCAACCTCCATAGTTTCCACAATTTTCATATTGTTTCAGCTGTGGTTCAAGCCCCTTCCAAAAAGGGCGATATTAACTGCCGTGTGTGCTAAAATAAAATGTTTTTGTCCGTTTTGATATGTTTATGTTCACAATGATCATTTAGGGCGAGCGGTTTTGGAGGCAGAGAGACGGGCCGAGGAGCCGCTTACTTGTTCTCACTAGATTTACTTTTGGAGTTTCTTATTTGGAAAGTATCTTACTTTAAAGTTTGTATTCATGACTCTGCAGTTCCCTTCAGCCCCATGGAGGGATTTTACATATTTCAGCTCATTGTTCTGGTTTTAAAAAGCAGTTTCTCAGCTCTACCCCCCCTCGTCTCCCTTGGGTGCTGCACTGACAGCTCCAGGACGCTGTTGGTCAAGTGTGACCCAGTGGCCTGATTTCATAATAAGGGGCTCAGAGTTTAAACATTTCACCCTCGATGTTAAACATCCACTAAGGTTTTGACCATTTGCTCATCAATTTCGGCTCATCTCAACAGAATTTCAAATCCTATTTTTAAGGTTTATGTTTTTAGGATCCCGACAAGCTCCTCACATTAGGACGTTCATGGTCCATGCTTGTGTCCATCCATGAGCTCCCTGTGTTTAATTCAGCAGGACCGTGTCAGTGTGTGTTTTTGCTCTCATACATACACAAGTTTACATTAGCAGAGGGGGCCTTGCGGCTTGTTGAGTGAAGGTGAAATAGAAAAAAAAAAACCTTTTTCCACAGGCAGCTTGATTATTTTACTCTTTTGGACGTTGAAAGACCCCTCCCACAATCTGCACAGTCCTTCCTACAGCTTCTCCTCCTCTAATAGCGCATTACCCTCATGTCAATGACGGGGCTTGGGGCAAAAGAAATGGGGAGGGGAAAGGAGGGGGCGAGCCGGGGAGAGGGCGGGAAGGGAAACAGAGCTGATTATCCAAATACAGTCATTAAAGGGGAAATGTGTTTTTCAAGCTGTCAAGATGATTAATGGCCGAGAGCAAATCCCTCACAAATGCTCTTGTTTAGTCTAACTGGCAGACACGATCCTGCCCATTGATTTATGGCAGGCCTGCTGTGTGAGACCACGGTGAGGTTACGGGTGGGGGGGGAGGCGGCGGGGGGTGAGTTCATGTGTGTGTGTGTGTGCTGCGTGCATGTGTACGGACGCCGTACTGGTGAAACTGGGGGGTTGTGTCCCCGTGTGCATATACGGGCGGCGGGCGTGCTCGTCCACGTGACCAGAGAAGCAACAGAGGAGGGCAGTGAGTAAATTCTCCTCATCAGCCCGCCCCCTCCCCCCCCCCCCCCTCCTCCTCCCCTCCTCCCCTCCCTCGCTCTGACAAATCAGCTACACATACCGGAGAAAGTTTAAGCTGAGCCCTTTTTCTTATTTTATGGCTCCGAGATTGAACATCAACAGCAGGATCGATGTTACATTCAGAATGAATCAAACAGCTGTCCAGAGGGACTTGAGCTTTCATCCGTCACTTATCGCCAATATCCCTCCAAGCGGAGGAGATTAAAACTAATAAAACTGAATAAGCAATATTTCTCCTGTTGCTCAAATGCGCGTGACGTTCATTTGGCTGTGATGGAGATGGCATCATCTACGCTAACACTTCTTTGTAGGGCCAGGCTTGTTGAGTTAGACCAAACAGCCCCGTCTTCTTTAGCATTTTTTAAAACCCACTTATTTTGCTTCCTTGGGGAGAGATGGATGAAAAGATGAACGGATGTGAAGCTGGAGCCGGCAGCCGGTTACACCTTAAAAGGTCAATGTTCCGGCAGGTGAAGGAACTTTTGTTAACGTTAATGTTTTCCATAAAAGAACAGGAGCTTTATACAGAAACGTTAAACTTAACTTTGGTCTGTGTAGCGGTATATACAGCTGATTAATTCGCTTTGGACGTGTTGACAGTGGATTTTACTTTCTTTACTTTCTAATCAGAGGTTCCTTCACTTTGTCCAAACCTGTTCCCTCACAAACGGATGGACGCTACGTGTCCAATTCCGTCTCATGTTACAGAATCAGTTTACATAGTGTCCACATTGTTCACTAGAAGATCTCCAAGATCCATTTAGATGATTAACTGCATTGTTTACAAGGCTTACATTACATAAGCCTATACATATGTGTATATACATGTATATTCTTATATACATGTATATACATGCACATATGCACTTATTTGGACACTTTGTGTCATCGACATAACTTCACCCCCTAAGGATGATTGAAAGTTTCTATTTGTAAGCGTTTTACTTCTCGGTTAAACTTTCACAGACTATTTCACAACCAGGGATTAATAAATGAAATTTCCCAGGAAAAAATCCCTGAGAACCACAGACAAACTAGAGCGCCCCCCATCAGAAGCGCAAATGTGAACAAAAATGGAAGAAAGTATCACATGATCACCGGCCCTGTTTAGTCTGACAGTGGAATAATGTGAACTACAACGATGTCAGTGGATGTAAAGACCTAAAAAAGAAAAAGCCTGATCACATCTTCCTGATGGATTAAGCTTTACTTTTCACTTCCAAAGAACTATGTAGTAAATGCGTTAGAAATCCAATACAAAACCCATTCGTTTCACAGCCGAAACTCAAGTTTTGCTTGCGTTGCTTCTGAGAAAAATCGGATTTTAAAACAAACTCCCAGAATCGATCGCCTCGCTGACCCGGCTGTGACGAACGGTCTCAGCGCACGGTCCGGTTCGCCTCTGCGGGCCGGTCCGGATGGATGGCTAGCAGCTGTTTGGCCCCGGCAACCTCTTCCCTCAGCACGACCATTAGGCCCATCCGTCTGCAGCTCCCTCCTTCTTCCCGAGCGCCCTCTGAAGCGCTCTGATCGCTTTCCCACACCCCCACGGCTCGGCTCGGCTCAGCCGTGGACGCGGATACAGTGAAGCATCGCTCGGCCTGAGCGGACCCCGGCACATTCGCACACACACACCCAATTACCCCGTCCGCCCCCGCGTATGCGTGCTCATAATCACACACACACACACACACACATCCGCTAATGCATTGCACAATGAAGCAAAGCAGGCATGAGGAAGATTTTAGAGGGAGATTCCAACCAGGGGAAGATTAATGTGGAGGCCAGTTGTGTAACTTTGTGCCAGGACCTCCTCTGGGACTCGGAGTCAGACTCAGACTCAGAAATGGGATTCATTTCTCTTTTCTGTTTTTTTACTTGTTGTTGATAGACACATCTCTAAGGTGATTTGGGTCACAAACCCACAGAGAATCATCACCTGACCGCCATCCACAACCTGATTCTTGATTCTCAATCACCGCTTTCATTATTTTTTTCAACGGCTGTTTTCAGACGAGAAAACTCTAAATACTCATGACATGCTTAACCAGCAGAAAGACAAACTTGGTGGTGAACTCGGTGAATCATTTGGCAGCTTAATCAAGACCCATGTTTTTTCCGTTGGTGGAGCCCAAAACAGAGCTCCCAGGACATCAACATGACTCCAAATGTTGCTCCGTCACTGATGTTATTTTGAAAAGGTAACACTGTTTTGCCACATAGTTTTTTATAATTGTGTTAATCAGTCAGCGATGATCTGGGGCTGAGGAGCATTTACCTTCCAGCTCTCTTCGAGTTTCCAAAGCAACACAGAAGGTTTTAAAAGCCAGAAGTCACTCGGGATCGGAGCATTTGTCACAGATCCTGAAAACGTTTGTGTTAAATGACTTGTAAAAAAAACGTTCATGTATGTAAACCTTGTTACGGTCAAAGCATTAAAGTGCAAAGCCTCTGTGAGCTCTGGAACAGAGGAGCCAGGGGGCGGAAGTCCATTCAGATCTGAGGCATAAAGTCCAGCTGTGAGCGTATTCTCAGTGTATGTAAACACTGTGTATGTTCCCCTGGTGTGTGTATACATGTCCAGCTGCAAGCTCAGCACCACGACTATGGCTGCATCTGTGCACGTGTGCAGGAATATACGTGCGTGTGTGCGTGTGTGTGTGTGTGTGTGTGTGTTCATGTGTCACTGACCTCGGACGGATGACCCTGCTGTCTTCGATTTCCTTCCTCTCCAGTCGTGTCCCACACATCATCACGCGTCATAAAGGACGCCGGCTGTGTTTGGTGTTGTACACAGCTCGGGCCGGGGGAATACCCCTTTTTGCATTGTTCCTCACTCAGTGTAAATGTATTCATCAGAAGTGAACAAACTACCTAATGGTTGCATGAGTTTGTGTCACCTCTTATAAAGCTGATGATGGACCAGTGACATTTCACAGAAAATCTAAGTTGGAACCGAAACCTCAGAATGAACCAAATGTTTGGAAACACAAGTGCGCCAAATGGCAAGGGAGAATTTAAAGGTATGCAGTTTTTCAGTAATACATTCATTATCTAATTTAGTTTGAAAATGACCTTTTTGAAGAAAGTAGGTATAAAACCTCCAAATTCACCTTTGGGATATTTACCCATATATTTGATGTTAAGCATATGACGTAGGCTTGAAAAATGTTAAATAAACAAAGAATTAGGAGGAGGAACAACTTGCACACATCTAATCCATCAAAGAATCACAGACTTCCCCAAACCTCACGCACCACACACACACACACTTGTATAAAGGATGCCGCTGCAAAAAGCAAATGTGCGTTGTGTGAGCACATGTCTCCTGGACTGTCTGCTGACATGCTGCAATGTGTGAAAGGGGGGGGGGGTGGAGCGGCACTGACAAAGAAAGAGGAGAGAGAGTGAATTGATAATAAAGGAAGAAAAAGAATGAGCAGTGGAAAAAAGCAGGAGAGCGGAGAAAGAAAAGGGAACGACGGTGAGACAGAAAGGCAAAGCGAGCCTTGCATGTGTGCCGGTTCCCAGCCCTGTCAGGGCCCTGTCAGCCTGTGATTTATGGCACCGAGACCGGGAGCAGTCTTCGCTGCCAGCTCAGTATTGTTACAACTGACAGCTAATGAGGCCGGACGGGCTTTCAAGCACAGCACTTAACAGAGGCCTCCATCTTCACGAGTCACGAGCTCTTCTCTTTCTTTTCTCCCTTCTGTTTCTCTCTCCCATTTATTATTTTCTTCCAGGGTGGCAGCAGTGTGCGCGGGCCACCACGGGCTTTCTGGGGGCGCGGAGAGGAAATAAGTCAATGCCGACAGAGATATATGGGCGACGCTCGGTTACTGCAGCACTTCCACTCTCTCCCTGCTCCGGCACGCTATTAAGCCAGAGGCTCAGCTCATATAAATGAGGGGGAAGTAGGGAGAGAGGGGGGGTGGGGGGGGGGACACACACAAAGAGGGAGAAAGAGAGAGAGATCCAGCCTCTGCGTCTCGTCTCCAGCCAAAACGTTCCACTCCTTCCTCAATTACCCCGGTCCCGCTTTCAAAGTCACGGAGCTGCAGACGTCTCCTCCGTCCGTCTGTGATTATGTGAGCGAGATCTTTGTGAAGGCACCTGAACTTTATAGCCTCGGCTGTGGTGTGTTTTACCTTCAACACCCCGGGCCCGGACCCGCTTGGACCCCGTTCTATAATCACTAGCAGAGTCTCTGGCAGAGCTGCCCCTCCCTCCCACCTCCTCCCACGGCCCCTGGTTTCTTGTCAGACGTGATTAATGGCACCAGGGCCCCGGCGCGGCTTACGCTGCCAGTTCCAGCGATGTTCCCTTGATACTTAATGAACTCTGACAAACTTCTTTTCCCTTGCTCGGTTGTTCTTTTTTTTCCCCCCCTATACGCACCCCCCCCCCCCCCCCTGTTTGAAATGCACGGCACAGAGCTGCCACTGCAGCACCTAGGGGTTAGCTCTGGTCCATTTCTCAAAAGGGCCAATGCCTAAAAATAAAACGCCACAACCATTTTAATGTCATGACCCTTAGTTGTTCATCACTCCCAGTGGCTTGTTGCCGATCGAGGAAGAGATAAATGTACTTTTAGAGGTTTGTCACTGGTTGACTCTTTAATGGAGTTTAGCGAATTCTATTTTCTTTAACATATGTGTTGCATCTGCCAACAGGTGATAGTATGCAAATCCATGTAAAGCAATTCTGCAGAAAGATATCTATAAATAGTTCTCTAAAATGTTAAAATTGTTGCAGGTCAAGGTAGCAAGACAGTGCAATGCTTTTCTCCAGTTTTCTCATAGAAATGAAGCCGTGCATCTCCGCTGGTCTGTGTCGCCACCTGCTGTTCACACGAGGAGAGTATGAGATGAGACGTTTAGCAGTCCACAACATGGAGATGTAATGAGTTTTTTTAATTACCTCCTTCACGAGGCTACTGCAGCAAATGTATAAACACTTGGGATACACACATACATTTATAACATAGAACAGCAAAAATCAAACCAATTTGCAAGGGTTTGCCATATCTCAGGGTTGCCATTGGGACATGTGAATAAACAAAAAAACTGTGTCCTTTTTATAATTGTTATTGGGGATATTTATGTCTCGAAATGAGGGAGAGAAAATGCAACTTAGATGTCCAGACTTAAACCAAAGACATTGCTGTTCATGCTCCAGTGCCTTGATGAACCCCTTAGCCGCAGGGACAGAGTCTACATCGTCAACCTCATTAATTATGCTGTCAAAATCCCTGCAAGTTTATTCCAGTATGACAGAAAAGGAATTGAAGACTTCACTGGTATTGTTTGAAATGCTGTAGTTTATTTGTGGCCTTCCTGTTAACTGTTTTGCATATGCCTAAATACCTAATTTGGGTGTATTCATATTGTTGTGTTGTTGTGTGTGTTGTTATTCTACAATGAAATGCCCCCAGTCAGGTATGGAAGACAAGCAGGGTTATTCTGTGTGGAGTTTGCATATCTGTTCCATGTTGCTGTGTTTCCTCTTGGGTTTCTTTTTACACTCTCCAGGTTTTTTTTTAAAGTACTTTAAGTACAAAAATGTTGTCAAACAAACACAATGGTCAAATTTGCCAAATTTGTTTTATTTAGGCAGGCCATCAAGTGGTCCAAGCACCAGCACTGTTCTGTGGGTGAACAACAATACGCAGTTCCTCAACCGACCACGAGGGTGGCGCTCGAGCGACGCGTTTGACGCCAACCAACCACATCCTGCAGGAAGAAGAAGAAGAAGAAAAAGACTGTAGCAGGTAACGTTACCTGCTTCGTATCTGTTGCCAGTGTTCTCTCAGGCAAAAGCTACAGGTAAGACCGACCTAGCAACAGGAGCATGTGTCACCATCTGTTTAAACAAAGCCTGCGCTCTCCCGACCTCCCGTTTAGCATGTCGGAGGGAGCATGAGACGCGCTGATAGCATTCTGACAACTTGTGAGTGAACGTTAAAGCGAAGGTTGATCAATAGGTGTCGCCGCCTTTGGGCGTTGAGGCCAACGGCAACGCTAGCTGACGTTCTCGGCCTCCGCTATGTGACTAATAACGTCAGTGTTCAAACAGGTCTGCTATTGGACGAAGCTCCCACGGTACAAGTGGTTGCGTTATGCTAGCAAGGCTAACTGCAGCCCCGACGCCATAGAAACCCAATCCCGTTCAGATGTTTGGATATTTC
The DNA here is from genome assembly GCF_949316345.1 of Pungitius pungitius. Lineage (NCBI taxonomy): Eukaryota > Metazoa > Chordata > Actinopteri > Perciformes > Gasterosteidae > Pungitius > Pungitius pungitius. The sequence continues at coordinate 19,018,759 of NC_084904.1, read as the reverse complement.
ATGCTTTTAATAAGTCATCCATACTTGTGATACTTCGATGATCGAACAACTGCATGACAATCTGTAGATTCGCCCCCCCCCCCCCCCCGCCACTCGAAAACACTACGTGTTTTCTAAGATTTAAGTTCAGTTTTTAAGTGTTCATTTTCAACTTTGAACTGCTGTAAAGGCGCAGTCCGCTAATTATAAATAAAAATGGTTTCAGACAGATTCTGTTTGGTAGATGATTTGCATTGAGATTATTCCAAAGTGTTTCTTTCTTGTATCGGCCCTAACAAACAATGTGTTCTAAACACTGCTGTAAAACACAGCTTCTGAGACCTTTGTTGAATCAGCAAGGTCACAAGGTTGTAACCTTTTAAAAAAAAAACATTTTAAATCCTCCAAATATTTCATCTTAAACTTAAGTTCACCCAACTGGACGTCGTTGCCTCCATGTGTATGAAGACCACTTTGCACACTTATTCCATGCATGGCGAGAGGTTACAATGTCTTTGCACTCCAGCCTCAATCCTCTTAAAGTGTGACAAGGTCACCGAGCATCAGCTGATGCCTGGCTAAGCCTTGAGCTGAGAAGAGATAACCCAGTGAGCAGGAAGCCAGCGTGGGTACTTCAGCGGCGCATGTAGTTGCATTTGATTGAAATTACGAACTCTGTTCCCATGTGCTCATCCCCTGTCTCCCTCCGCTTCCTGCCAGGATGGCACAGTTGGGTGCCATATTCTCAATAGTCGCCGCTCTCGGGGGAGCAGCTCTCCTCGGCTCCGTGCACAAGATCGATGAGGGACACACCGGTGTTTACTACAGGTGAGGCTGCGGCATAAATGGACAAACCAACGTCTTCCACACACAAAGACGGCATTCTCTAGGTCGCCTTCAACAAAAAACGTAGTTTATTTTACAGATTTGGAGATTTCCTCACAGTAAAAGCCCTGTTTTTGTTCAAAAACTCCATATTTGGACTGCAATAAAAACCTATTCCTCAATCGTTCCAGACAAAGACCAATGCATGGGACTAGCACGCTAAATATGAGTTTTTTTTACTGTACAGATTTGGAGATTTTCTCAAAGTAAAAGTCCCAAGTAGTTCAAATATAAATTATCTTTTTGAACTTCCTCTGAAATATGGGGCTTTCACTTGCTTACTTGTACAAGAGTTGTCCAATAGGACCTGTACAGTCATGCTTCAATCATGGTCTAGAATTTGCAATTTTGCCTTGATTCCGTAAATGTCAGCATTTGCGTGAACTACAATTAAAACCGTCTGCTGAGTTGACCACGCGGATCTGAGTGTTTGAGCCAACAGCAATGGAGTCTAAATAAGAGCATCTGTGTCAGAGGTGCTAATAAGCAACCACTAAAAATGAGTACTAATAATGTTAGGAAATTACCACTCCAAAGTCAGTGGTGCAGACGGTGTCGCGTTTCATGAGAAAGCTCTTAAAACAAGCTTTGCGGGACCGCTTGTCTGCAAAAACTTTCCAGATTTAAGAGGAAATGTAATTATTCTGTGACGCACTGTGTGTTTTGCCCCTTTCTTTCTGATGTGGGTCTCTCTGTCTCCTTCTCTCCCCCCTCTTTGCTGCGCTCGTCTGCTTGTGATTTGAGTCTCTGGGGGGCATAATTCAAACTCAACGCACGTTGAGTTCTCATGTCTGTTTTGCTTTGGGATTTTTTTACCATGGCAGTGTGTCAGGGTTTGATGAAGCCGTAATCTCTAGTTTGGGAACCACTGTCGTAACCAGTAACTTCCAGGAAAATGAACAGGCCTGAGTCGTAACTTCTTTTTTTTATGTTATTAGTGGTTAAAAGCCACAGTCCTCTAGGGCATGGTTTAATTACAAGGACTAACCAGCGTCTGTGTGTGTTTCTGTAATCCAGAGGAGGGGCTCTCCTGACCACCACCAGCAGCCCTGGTTTCCATCTGATGCTTCCATTCATCACCACCTACAAGTCTGTTCAGGTGAGTCAAGGCAGTTAATCATTTTATAACCTAAAAAGCAAAAACACTAGTAACCTGTAAGACATCAGACATCCGGTTTGCTTTATAGCCGTAATTCAGATCAGTGAAAGCTCCCAAAAATCAATTATTTGAGCATAGTGGATCAATCTAATAGAGCAGTGTTAATTCTTCTTAGTTTTAACTTTGTGACTGGCGGACGACAATGGGTTCTAAAATTTGACAGAAGGGCCAAGAACAAATGGATGAAGTGTTTGTGTGAGCTAATATAAATGGCATGTGAAAAATCATTACATGAAAGGATTTGGCTTTTAGCAGCAAAGCATTTATTTGCAAGGATATTTAACAAATTTGCAAGGGTGTAAAGCTCCGCCGACGTCATGAGAACCAGGGACCTGAACGCAACACTTTGTTGTCTTTGTCTGTTTACTCGCGATGCTTTTGACCTGTCCAACGAACGTGCGGTGGCCGAGGCGGTTTAACGCAGTCTTCTCAGGATGTGCCGTGTGAACTGGTTGAAGTGCGCGCGTCTCGAAACGCAGGCTGCCGTCACCAGAAAACGGAGCAGCCGGCCATGAACGTCTCTGCTGGCCGACCCGCCCCGAGCTGTTAAACGGGTCTTCATCTCCACGCACATCGGCCCCTGGAGTTCCGCGGCTTTAGCCCGCTAACAGTTAGCTAAACTGAGACAGCTGAGCCATCGATGACAAGAACCGCCGCTGCCCCCACAGTGACCGAGCGGTCTGGTTCCGCAGATGACGTCATCGCGACACTTTAATAACCGCCGTTACGGCCCATGTCTTGGGTGCACGCAAATTTTAAAAAAAATTGACTTCATCACCACCACCAACATTTTCGTCTTGTTAACAAAGTAAGCACAGATTTAGTCATAGTTTTTATTTTTTAGGATTTTGTCTCGTCTTAGTCATGGAAAAAGGTCATTAACAAAAAGTTTTGGTCAATGAAATAAACACTAATAGTTTAGAACCTGGTTTTATGCAGATTTTGTTTCTGTAAACAAATGCAAAACCTGCACCTTCTTGATTAGATAATGCATCATTTTTATTTTCGAAACCTTTTATTTTCAGACAACCTGTAGCATAAAAGATGATTTTCTAAATCTCAGCTATCAAGTTTAATGGCGCGAGCTTTGTCACATATCTCCATAAAGAGCCGTGTAATGTGAACTTCTGAGTGGGGTCATGGGAATGTTGATTTAGCTCTTTGTGGTGTTGCATTGATGTTTACAGGATGTCCTGTAACGGTTCCTCTTGTGTTTACAACTGAGCTTAAGGGTTTCTTCAATTTAAAATGATTATTCATTCCATGTGCATGGATTAGATCTACGTTGCTAATACTGTCTTTCTCATTGTGATATTCTCGGCTGACTTGAAGAGTACATTTTTGTTTTTGTCTCGCAGACGACATTGCAGACAGACGAGGTGAAGAATGTACCGTGTGGCACAAGGTAACCTTAAGTAGTAGCAGATGTGCTCTCCGTTACACTGAGCATTCATCACGTAAACTACACACTCCCCCACGATGCATTGTGTGCGAGCGACTCTGCTGCAGTCATCTTCTCTCACGCACACGGAAAATCCCAACTTTTTTTGGTGCTTTGGATGAAGGCGCCCGTTTAAATTGTCACGTATTTGCTTTCTTTCAGCGGAGGAGTGATGATTTACTTTGACCGCATAGAGGTGGTGAACTTTCTCGTCCCGTCAGCAGGTAAACTCCACAGACGATGAGTTCGCCCCGACACATTACACGCACCTTCCATCAGAGCAACCTGCTCTGTGTTTTCATCTATTATTCTGACTGAGCCCTCGTCTCCCTCTCTGCAGTGTTCGACATAGTGAAGAACTTCACGGCGGACTACGACAAAGCTTTGATATTTAACAAGGTTCACCACGAGCTCAACCAGTTCTGCAGCGTCCACTCACTGCAGGAGGTCTACATCGGCTTGTTTGGTAAGTGTTGCGTGTAATTTAATTTGAATCGTGACCACGAAAAGAAATGAGCACGATATTCAGGGATATTGATGTTCAAAATGAGTGCTTTGCTACATGTCAAATCATGTACTTCCTCGCCTATCGGTCAGCTGACCACCAGGGGGAGAACTAGGTGGGAGCAGTCAGGCGCACACTCTGCAGCAACCAGGGAACGTTCAGTCTGCAGACGTCAGGGCAGAGTACACAGGTGTGGAAGGCAAATACAATGAGCAGAAGGAGAGTAGCTGCTCCCTCCAGAAGGGTCGTCGTCTGTTGTCTTGACATTTTTTTGGATTTAGGGCAAGTGATGTTAACCGAGAACTAGGGTTGGGTATCGAGAATCGATTGGAATCGAAACTAGCTTTGCGATTTACCCGGTATCGTTTAAAATTCGATTCCTAGGTTCGTTTCTCAGTCCGCCGGCGCTGACTGGAAATAGAAACCGCTGAACACCAACGAAGAAGCGTCCACCGAAAGTGTTGGCGATCGAACATGTGTAGCATGCGTCGGCGGTCCAAAGTGGGGTTACACTTCTCGAAACAAACCGAAAACTCGGCAAAAAACTTCCAGGTTGTTGTGAATTTGTGACGCATCAGACCAGTGCGCGCGCGGGTGCCGGGTGGCCAGAGCGGAGCGGCCCTATCTGTTAAAATGAGCAGTGAGGCTGGCGCTGCAAAGAAAAAAAAAAAGATTGTGCTAGCACTCCCCGCGTCGACCGCCAGCAGCCCCCCGTCAGCGAAAGTGTCCCTGATTTGAGGTTGGGAGAGTTGCGCGCCCCCCCCCCCCCCCCCCCCCTCCGTGTGCCCCGTGTTTGACGCGCTGCCTCTTCCTCTGATTCCAAGGGTTCGTCCATCAGTGGGAGCAAGGTAACGTTTAAGTACCTGCAGTATCACACACTCACGAGTAAATGTGTTTTTGTGAGGTTTCAAAAATAAAGCTCTCTGGTGGAAAGTGTACCCCTGTTAAAATATATTCATAATTTATAATGTTTATACAATATTCAAGTTCATAGTTTGATATTTATATTGTAGTTGAAAACAGCCCTGTTAGAAATTCATAGTAAAGTTAATAAAGAGTTCATAGAATTAACATTGATGGAGAAGGTCAGACTATTTCCTTCAGAAAGACCCTTGGTTAGCTAGCTCATTTAAAATATCTTAAACTTAAACTTTTTTGACCCTGCCTCTTAAAAGAATCGGAATTGAGAATCGCTGGGAACCGGAATCAAATTCAAACGATACCCAACCCTACCGAGAACAAATGAAATGAACATTGAACACAGTGCGTTAGAGTTGTGTCTGCGCTGCTGTGGCATAAGGATGAAGCCGTTATAATGATGGTTGAAAACGGTTTCATGACAGCAACTTAAAAGGTTCTCTCTCGTTTTCTTGCAGTAAGTGAATTTAAATACCAATTGTGTATTGGTATTGTAAAGATTCATTTTCCCCCAAATTCAGATCATCATTCTTTGTTCATTGGGATCATGATGGATAATTTTATGTTTATGCAGACCAATACCTAAAGACCAACATTTTTGTATTGATCCCAGTACTGATAACGTGCTGGTAGTGATAATGTTCTCTGCTCCTGCTGAGGTTACTAACTGAGGTTGCAAATTTCAAATTCATTTTTGAAATTGAATGTCCAACTTGAAATGTGTCAGTAGCTTTTTCTCTGGGGTTATTTAAAACAACTTCATGAGATTATTTTGTTTCTTCTGATCTGATCAAAGCGCACTGACATGATCCCCATCGGATGACATTGAAATTGACCCTGTGTGTGTGTGCGTGTGTGTGCGTGTGTGTGTGCGTGCGTGCGTGCGTGTGCGTGTGTGTGTGTGTGTGTGTGATACAGACCAAATCGATGAGAACCTGAAGTTAACTCTGCAGGAGGACTTGACATCCATGGCGCCCGGACTCATCATACAGGTAGAGAAGAGGCAACGCAAAGTTGATCAGCTGAGTTTGGGGTCGAGTCAAAACGAAGCCCCCGCTCATTTCTGACATTTGATGCATACTTTCTTTAGCTAAATGGATTGATGCAGAGTTATATTTAAGGAAACAAGAGTTTAGAAAATATTGGTGCATCTGAGAGTTTATATAAGTGAGCGAGACGCATATATCAGAGCACAGAACAGTGCAGGTTGCTTTATGTATCCTCACAATAATCTCATCTTGAAGTGAAGCAGCGTTGTTCAGGTGTGGTTAACAGGAAGGTGAGTGGTAAGAAGAATACTTTCTTTAGCTAAATGGAGTTATATTTAAGATAACGTTATCTAACAAGCATAATAATTGATTATAACTGAACTGAGAAAGTATCACTTACATTATCCTTCAAGACATTTTCCAACATCTGTTAAAAAAAAAAAAAGAACTCCCGACCACTTGATTAAGACATCTAAGCTCACTGAGCTATGAATACAGAAGTAGAGTCCCAGATGATTTTTATTTTTTTACATTAACTTTCACAGACTGTGCTGATTCCCAGCACAGTTTTATTTATTTTTTTAATAACTCAAGATCTAGTTTGTCCGGAGTTACTTGTTAGAGGACGCCATTGTGACTACAATCAGCCAGTGTGTCCCACACACAGACTTCTGGGCTTGTTTCCTATAAATGTCTGCAACTCTTCCTGGGAAAAGCAATGATGTTACGCCTCCGAGGGCCCTAGAACAGGGCCGCGTTTGTTTCAGGGCCAGTTTAGTTTCCTCTTGTCTCTCTATAACTGACTTCCCATGACATTCTTTCTCTGCCTCTTTGTGCGTGCCTCACACTGGTCGACAGGCGGTCCGAGTTACAAAGCCCAACATCCCGGAGAGCATTCGAAGGAACTACGAGCTCATGTGAGTTTTAAAAAACAAAATAGAAAGTGTTTATTCCTTTTCATGTGTTGCGTAACTGTGCGGATGGGCCTGGTGTTTACCCAACTCTTCCGAGCCAAGTGAGATGTGGCTGTGTAACACATTTAGTAGCTGTGCCTGTGCCAGGGGAGACACTGGGTCTAATCGGTAACAACACGGTTAATGAAGCCTACCAACACCGTGTGACGTTACAGCGTGTGTTTGCGTTGTTTTGCAGGGAGAGCGAGAAAACGAAGCTGCTGATTTCCCAACAGACACAGAAGGTTGTGGAGAAGGAGGCAGAAACGGAGAGGCTCAAAGCTGTGATAGGTGGGAAATCGGGAGGAACATGCCTTCAAAACACTCCGCAGTTTGACGATTCAAATATTCCATATTTTGTTTATTTCCACAGAGGCTGAGAAGGTGGCACAAGTGTCGGAGATAAAGTTTGGACAGAAAGTCATGGAGAAGGAAACCGAAAGGAAGATCTCCGAAATTGAAGGTCTGTAGAACCACTGAGATCGTCTGAGTAAGAGTATCTGTTCAAAATGCACAAGTGAAGGTCATTAATCTAAAAATCTTGTTTGGTTGTGGTTGTGAGGCAACACTTCCTGGTGGTTCAATAAACACGTCCTGCAGTAAATGGCCCCTTTCCATCTCTTCTTGTCTGTCGTTGTCGGTAAATCACTTGTTACATTTTTGAGAAGTCTGAGGCGCCCTGGAGCGCATTGTACTCTTCACCTCGCTTTTGTGTCGTAGACGCGCTTTGACTTGTTTCGTCCCCGCATGCTTGTATTATTGAGCTAATTGCTTGCAGATGATATAAGCTTCTCCTGCTCAGGCAAGTCCAAAAGTTAGATTTCCTTTTGTTGAAAAGAACCAAACATGCCGCCCCACTTGGATGTGAAGGAGCGCATCAGAGTGGCAACGAGTGGATCTGAGAGCTGCTGTTTGTTTGCTTTGGCTTTGCATCGTTATCAAACCGCTGTTTACTGTTTTTGATTCCAGACAGCGGTTTCCTGGCCCGGCAAAAAGCCAGAGCAGATGCAGAGTTTTACACATCCCAGAGAACAGCCGAGGCCAATAAGGTAAAGAGACGGCACGAACACAGTGGAAAGTGCTGGCCGCTGGTTTTGCAGCTTTTGTGACCCCGGTGCCCCCCCCCCTTGCAGCTGAAGCTAACACCCGAGTACCTGCAGCTGATGAAGTACAAGTCCATCGCAGCCAACAGCAAGATCTACTTCGGCAACGACATCCCCCAGATGTTCGTGGACTCCGGCTCCGCGGGGAGCTCCATCACGGCCTCCGCGCTGGACGTGGTCGCCGAGCAGATCCTGGACCTGGATTAGCGCGTGACCCCGCCCCCCCCCCCCCCCGACCGAGCGTGGAAAGGACTGTCGGCCGGAGGGCGGGCGCCCAGCCCTCAGCTGGCAGGAGCCGCAGCCCTCTGACTCTGAGAATCTCCGCTGACCAACGTCTGTAATTCTCAAACTCTTTCGGAATAACTGCCAGAAAGCCCCAACGTAAGTACGACTAGGATGTAACCTCCTCCGAGCCGAGGACTTGAGCCAAGCTCCCTTTGCGCCTACTCTGTTGGGATGGATCACAGAGCAGTAAATAATGTGGAATGAAGACTACTCGAACTGTGGGTGTATAATTAACTAATTTAAAATTCCGCAAGCGTAAAACCACTATTTTTAAGTCCACTTGCCCTCATTGTAGCAATCGTGCCGCATTCGTTTAGCCACAACATCAAGGACCACAAATCCATTATTACTCGTGTGTTCATATCAGTTCTCATTAAGCATTTGAAGTGACAATTGTTCAGCGGCGGTGGAATCAAATGTGTTAGTTCATCTTTTATGGGCAATGAATTAATTTGCCAAACCGTGTCTGCTAGTTGTTGTTTTTTTAAACCAAGAAATCAATGGCATGATTAAAATCAATTATTTCTAAAGTGATGGGTTTCTGATTTCAGTAGTAAAACAAAATATTAGCCTCTCATTGCTCTCCGCTGACAGACCATTTTTATCAGCTTTTGCTAGTTACATAATGAAGCTAACACGCTAGCGCCATGTGTTGAAAAACGCCTTGTCCATTTTAAATGTTTACAGCTGACTCCTTTAAAAACAAGAATGTTGGCAGCAAAGGGATCATAAATATTCACTTAATTAATGGATAAAAATCCACCTATAGTCTGAGGCTAAAGCCACATGGTTCACGTGAAGTCATAAACTTCATTTTTCAATCCTCTCAATGTAAATGTGGTGTGCTAATTATTTCACTCCGAAGTAAAGCAACTGTTAGTAGTAAACTAGTTAGTTCGATATGCTAACAAATGCAACTTATCCGAGCACAGATGCATCCATTTCTTGTATTTGGTGTTTTGAAAAGACGGTAAAGGGATCTTACTAAACTTTTTCAAAATCAGCACATCTCTCTTTCTGCAGGCCAAAGCGCACTGAATAGTGGCGGGATTTTGCTAACGATCAATTGCAACAACGCTGTGTGAGTGAAGCACATCCATTCCAAAAGGAAAGCAAATAAAAATGTTCCTCCAGAAAGCTTTTAAGCCCAGTACACGAGTTCGCTGCTGGTTTAGGACAGTTCTTAAAAATGTTAATACTGCTGTTATATGTGTCGCTCTGAGGATGGTAGACTGTGATTTCCTAGTGCTTTTATGAGTACAGGCCTGAGTGTAGTTGAACCACAGGGACGATGAATGTACCGCGTCGTAGCTGCTGCCTGTCAGATTTCGAATGCGTCACTCCATTTCTTTGTTTTGTCTCTGTATAAAAAGTTCTTTGGGCACCTGTTGAATTTGTCTGTCTGAAGTTGCTGTACACGTATCTAGCACTTTTGTTTTTGTCACTGTACATTCAGGGGAGAGATATTCGTGCAATGTGAGCTGTGATCCAAACAGGGCGTCCTTTGAAAACGTTTGGTTGGTTTATGACAATAAAAGCTTTTTGTACTACAGTATGCTCTTCATGTGACGGCTCGGAGACAAACGTGTGGGAACATCTTTTCTCAACGGGCAATTTTTTATGCCGTTATGGACAATATCACTTCATGAATGGTTCATATGCGCAAGTGGCAATCTGCCAACAGCCTTTGCCCTGGAGGAGTCTTTTTCATAAGTTTTGACTTGATTAGGAACAAAAACCACCAGGTGGTCTCGCACTGATTACATGAGTCTCCTGTAGAGACACAAGTTGGTTTGGATGCCACCTGCAGCTCAGCTGTGAGAGTGAACCTCTCACAGCTGAGCACGCAGTGGTTGTGATCTTTTTTTTTCCCTTGCAAGGAAATAAACTGAGAGACATTTGACTCTGAGCCTTTTTTCTTAACGATTGTCTGTGCAGGGAGTTTCAGAAAGTGACTTTTTATTTCATAAAGCCTTATATTGAGGTTTACACTAACGTTAGTCACTTGACAATGAAGTGCTGTGTGTTATTTGATCACATTTAGAATTGGTCTAAAGTGCTGAAACTGACTGTACATGCCTTGAGTTAATTGTTATGTTCCAGATGCAAACATTTAGTATGTTAACAATTGCTGCATATCAGATAACGAAAACTATATTAAGAAAACACCACCCGGGGGAATTTCACCCCGAGAAATAATATGGGAAGCAAAAGTCACACAAGCAAGTTTACTCGTTGAGGCAAGAGACGCAGTTCATGGTTTAGGAAAATACAGAAAAAATGCCATTTCATTCATCCCAAAAGAAAATCAATTAGAGGGCTGGAGCTGAGTTGATGGACAAGGCTAGGTGTAAGCGGGGGGGGGGGCAAACTTAGTGAGGAACCTGCATCCCAGGCAACAGCAACTAAAAAGATAAAGCAAAATTACAATAAGAAACATCCATTCGAACAATGCCACTTTTAAACTGGCCCGCCTCTTTACAGCCACCTGGTGTTAATTACCAGCAGGGTCACCCAATGACCTGGCAACTCCATACTGCTACACATGCCTTGAGTTAATTGTTATGTTCCAGATGCAAACATTTAGTATGTAAACACTTGCTGCATATCAGATAATTGGATAACGTTGAACACGTGAAGCTGCATGCAAATGTTATTACTAGGGCCGGGACTTTAGCGTGTTAATTATAATTAATTAATTACAATGTGAATTAAGATTAATTAATTACACAAAAAATAACACATTAAACATTTTTTATGCATTTTACACTTATTTTTTGCATCGCAGAACGTTTCTCACTGGATGAGTTTCGGAGGACCGATTATACTGGAGCACCAACTAGCGTTCATGACTTCAGACAACAACAAACCACAGTGAACATGAACGAAGAAGCTGACGAGACCGTGTCGGATGGCCTCATGATTGGGAAATCTTGTTATAATAAACACACGGATGGAAGCGTCGATAAGAGCGTGGTTGTGTGCAAGCTGTGCAACAAGGAATTCACATCGAGCCTCAAGTATCACCTCAACGCAAAACAATTAGCAGCTAGCATGGACATACAAGGACCCACACCCAACCCACACTGCACCAGATGACTGGTTTAAGGACCAGGGTAACTAAGTCCACGTCTGAAAAAATAACCAATGTTCTGAATGTACTTGAAAGTATTGGTCTACTTAAAAAAACATAGTTTACAGAAGGTCTACTTACCTATAGGCTACCGGAATTTCTGAAAGTACTAAATTTCTAAATACGCTATTTCTACACTTGTCTGCTGGAATTGGTTGAACAAAAATAAAAATCCATGTGAAAAAAAAATACTTCTCACTGTTCTCAGGTCAAATATTTATGCAATTAAAATGTGATTAATTTCGATTAATTAATTACAAAGCCTCTAATTAATTAGATTAATATTTTGAATCGAGTCCCGGCCCTAGTTATTACCTTTCTGTATTCAGTCAGATTCGTTTTCCTCTTTGCGGAGTGGAGCGCAGCACTGGATTGTTGCATCACACACGGGGGAAAGGGGGGGCGGTCGTCGACTGGTTCAAACACATCCCACACACCTCGATGACACCGCTGAATACCCTTTTATTATGACTAGGGAGAAACTGGCAATACTTCCTTTTAATCTTCATCTATAGCAGTGTTGACTTACTTGGAAGACACTTAAAATAGAATATTGAAGAATGGTGTCATAGTTTGGAAACCCCACCATCAAGTTTCCCATGTTACTTAATCATCATGTGGTTATTCCCATTTTAAACCTTAATGCAAAACGTCACCCGGACTCCCTCAAAAGGCTCCTGTCGACCTTTTGACCTTGTGTATGTGAATTAATGTACGAAATGGTCCGTTTGAGACACCCCAGTGAGCATTTCTTGGTTGAAAAGACGTTGAAAAGAGGTTGCAAATTAGACTTTCAAATTAGACTTTCACTTTTAATCAATTTTGCGTCTTTTCAACGTCGGGCTTAGACGTCTATTCTAAAAATCTAAAAATTGCTCAATGGGAAATCAAACATCAGAGCGAAATGTACGTTTTATTTAATTTGTCACATGAGTGGTGTAATCATTATCTTGCCCAGAAACTCCCTGCGTTTCCACAGTAAACTTTATGGAGGTGGTGCTTGTGCGTAATGGTGAAAACGTTGGTATCGTTTTACTTCATTTGTGCCTCTTGCGTAAGACACAGCGGAACCAGGGCTCCTCCCCATGTGCACAGAAGTTATAGCCTGCAGTATGGAGCTCTTCTTCTGACTCTCTCCAAGGAAGTCGAAGAAAAAACATTCCCCCTTTATGTAGGAAGGTTTATTCAGGGCACTCCCTTGTAGTGCATTGTTCCTATAGCTGTATCCGCTGTAACAAGGTATTTAAAATAAAAAAATAGAAACAAGATGCAGAAGATCTTGCTTTCGGAGCCGTGATGAACGCGCCCCCCGGAGCGCATGGAGAGCTGCGTGCGCCTCTCCTCCAAGGGCTGTGGGAGCACGTGAGATCCGGGCAGGAGGAGATCCTCCTCTCCCCTTACCTGTCGGCGTCCTTCGCCTTCCTCACCCACATCCTCCTCTGCTCGCCTTTCCTCGCGCTGGACGTGCTGGGCGGCTTCTGTCTGCGCGTGCGCTCGTGGAGGATCGCCGCGGGTTCGGGTCCGCCGCCGTCCCCGCGCCGCTGGCTGGACTGTTTCTGGAGGGTTCTGTGTGGGTACGCGACCACCATCCTGCCGGCCACCGCGCTGGTCCACGCGCTGAGGAGCCCCGCGCTGCCGGCGCTGGCTCCGTCCTGCTGGCGGCTCTTCACGGAGGTCTTCGCGTCGTTGCTGCTCTTCGACACGGTCTTCTTCATTTGCCACGTCGCCATGCACAGGTGAGCCCGCCGGAGACACGAGACACGGCACTTGGGTTTGAGGCCGCTGTCCGTGTTGCGCAACGCGGTTTCTGGAATTCCTGTCTCTGGGTTTGCTTTGGGTTTTGGTTCCCCGTGGAGTCTTCATCCAGCCAAGAACACACGAGAGAGCCTTTAAACTTGGGATGAATACTAAAAGCATCCTTCACTGTCCCCGTCACATCACATTGTGATCAGTGGTTGAAAGGAGGTATATTATTATTATTACTAAAGTAACCCTTTAAGTAGAAGCTTGCAAGCCTAATCTACACATAATCTACACATCTACACTCCTTTCCCAGTGAAAGTCCCCTGCGGCGATAAGCCTCCCACAAAAATCAACAAACAGTCCCATATAACTGTGCAGAGATTACTCAGAGATGACTGTTCTCATACCATGGAAGAAACATGACACACCTATGACACACAACCTTCTTAAATTAGACCATATTTCGGTGATGTTTGAAGCTCTAATATAAATAGCTTGAAGTAAAAATCTAATGTTAAGGCTATGAATAAATCTACACCTGGGTCACAGGTGTAACACTGCGCTAAGCGCAGACTAGTGTGGTGATGACTTTTTGTCATCAAAGAAAACACTTACTTTGAGAGTGTAATTGAAGTACTAATCTAACACAATAGCACGTCATATTGCATATTACCATAATGAATACTGACACGTTCCATTCGGGTTATCCGTAACATTCGTCACGTGTTTCTCCTCAGGGTGCCGTGGCTCTACCGCAACACCCACCAGCTGCACCACCGGCACCACACGCCCTTCGCCCTGGCCGCCCAGGACAGCGGCTCTCTGGAGCTGCTCACCCTGCTGCTGCTGTCTCTGGGCAGCGCCTGTGCGGTGGGCTGCCACCCTCTGAGCGAAGCCGCCTTCCACCTCATCAACACCTGGCTGGCGGTGGAGGACCACTGCGGCTACGAACTGCCCTGGGCTCTGCACAGGCTGCTGCCCTGCGTCGGGGGAGCCCCCCACCACCAAGTCCACCACAAAGTCCTCAGTGTCAACTTCGCCCCCTACTTCGTCCACTGGGACGTCCTGTTCGGCACGTACCGGGCACCGGGGCGGCACTCGCGTCCACAATGACACAGCTGGTCGTCCCGCGCCGAGCTGCCAGGGTGCAATGAGGGACGGTCTCTGCAGGGTTTTTTGGTCTTTCCGGGTGTTTCAGCGGGGAGCCGTCGTCGCGATGTCTGCAGCCGACCACCCACGTTTGTTTCCTTCTCCCATCCTATCGAGACAGCGTTTAACACAAAATCGCCCATTACCATGAGGTGTAGCATCCGCAATGTGAAGCACTTGTATCTTGCAGCTGCTGTTTATAGTGTTGAATACAGATGAGATAAATCAAGACTGCGAAAGAACAAACAAATATGCAACGGATGTGTTCTCCCCATTGCAGGGGCGTAACACCCTCGTGACATGGGTGGCTTTTTGAGACGTAAGGCAGATGATCCTCGGTAGCTAATTTTGTTCGTGCTCAAAAATCACAAAATCTGAGTATATTTTTGCTGATTTGTTCTCGTGCCATTTTTAACTTTACAAACCGGCCAAAGGAAGTTTTTACGAAAGTCTTAAGTTTGTAATCAGCTCAATCGCAAACTACAACGTCAGGGCTTAGCCGCTTAGCTTAGCATAGCGGTTCCCAAACTGGGGGCCGCGGCTCCAGAAAGCGGCCCAAAAAAAAAACAGGAGAGCGATAAGAAAACAACAATAAAGACACTGCAACACAGAATAAGTGGTTTAGAAAAATGGGTTTTTGCACTGTTTCCAACTTTACATTTTAATATTTGAAGTCAATTTATTTGTAAATATGTTTAAAAAATGTAAATGAAACATAAGTGCAAATGTAAAATGATATGTAATTATTTTTTTAATAAAACACATATGTAATTAAGTTTCTAAGAATTATCTTTTTTTTCTTTTGGGGTGGGGGTCTTCAATGGCATAGCAACCAGGCAGATTAAACGATCGCGCTGAACTTAAAAAATAAAAGTGGCTGCTAGATTTATACCCTTCATCAATTATTTTTTTTTGATCTGTCAGGAAAGCAAATAAATTGTACTTCGCAAAAACCCTTTGAGCCACTAGCTGTCGTTACATTTTTTACAGTGTTGTTGGTCCAGGGTTCTGTTGTGTGGGACTGCTGTGTGTGAACTCCATGTACTTTCGGCTCACTCCCTGTAGACCAGCTCCATGTGAATTTTACTAAGCTATCAAAACCACATGTTGCCTTGTGCCTTCATGTAACTTATTTGGCAGTTGCAACCTTTGTATTTTAGTTTACGAGAGAAGAAAAGAAAGACAAATGTTTTTTAACAATCAAACACCCCCCCAAGGCCAGAATGTACTTTCAACAAAATCCAACTGGAGTCGTGCCAGATGCCGTTCCTTTAGTACTCATGCTCCGCTTGAGGTGTCACCTCATTTTAGGGTTAGGGGCTACACAGACCAGTGGACCCCCTCCCCCCCTGTGGTGCGGCCATTTTTATGTGGCCTGCGCTCACAGGCACAGTGCGACCCCCTGGTGGACTGATTAGGGATAGCAGCACTTATAATGTGCCTGGCGGGCCGCTCTATCCAGATCCACGCAGTCCTTCATCTGACATACGTAGGAGCTCTGACACGTCATTAGTCACCACACGGGGCCAAATGCAATTCTTCTAGAGCAAAAATAGCTACATAAATTTTTTCTTTAAACTTCACACATTTCTACACAATTTTGACAAGCAATCATAATTATTAATTATTAATAATTATTCGATTTTTCTCACCATCAACCTGTTGGATATTATGTGAGTCTGGTGAGTGATAGTCATCGCTTAATGAAAAACAGTTCAATCGAAATGAACACAACGTTTTGATTAAGCGACCTGGACGTTTTACAACTACAGTGAACATCTGGCTTTCATTTCTGTCTCATCCAATGGGCTTTTTACAATTTCGCAACTCCGGAGTCAAATGGCAATTGTTAAAAAACGTTTAACAAGTTGGAGGAACTTCTACGTATGATTATTTACAAGTTCTCTTTTCATGGGAAAGAAGAGATCCGTGGAAGGAGGGACAGGGGAGTGCTGGGTGGTGGTGTTGGCAAGAGATGGAATGATGAACATGTGACCCAAAGCGGAAACAATCAGGCTCTATTACGGACCCCACGTCAGAGTCGGGCAAGTCGTGCAGCTTTGGATGAAACACACCAAAACACACGTTCGCAGGCGTACGTCGTCGCCGTGAGGTCAGACGCCGGAGCATTAGCGGATCTCGAAGCGCTTTGAACGCGTTTTGAAACCTTCACCTTGTTTACTTGTTGATAAATGGACCACGTAGGCCAAGTACTTCACAAACTCCAGAAGACGGACTCCAATCGTTTCAAAACAAAGAGGAGGGAAGGGGAAAGGAGCCCTCTCCACAAGTCCTTATCAACAATGCAAACACTAAAGACTTCCTATTTCATCATATTTCCTAAAAGCTTGCCCATCAGTGACAAAGACCAGATTTTATTTTCTTCCCCCGATCTTTAAATATTTAATTAGTGCTGAGATGCTATTTTTGACAGTTTTAAACATTTTTATGGAGCTGCAACTTCTGTAGATGGGAAATCCGTTCATAGTGTAGGCATCATCAACATTTTACCTGATGGTGTTCTATTTTCAAGTGGTTTAATCTGGGCAATGTTACCGTCCTCATTGTGCTTCTAGATCCTTGTCTTATTTACTTAAAACTGCAGCTTTGTAATTAGCATTGAGACATATTCAGAGAAATTGATATCAATCTTTTCAGGCCCCTCTTGGCAAAAAAATGCAAATGAGCACGCTTCCAAAATATGTCATCACAAACCTTCACATTGCAATCCATCTCTCGCATCGTACCAGTCTCTGTGTCTATTTTTTTTATTTCCCTCATCATTCTGGACCTCAATTGTGCAGCTGCTCGCTGTCAGTGTGAGCTGCAGGCAATTCATTTTGTTCATTAGCAGGCACTCACTCAGTTTTCCCATGGTTCAATGTTTGTGTTGTTGCGTTTCAAGGGCCAAATATTTACATTCATCTCGATATGAGTTAACCCCCGAAAACGTTTGGATGGGCTGTACATATTCTGAAAGAGAACAGTTCAGTTAAGGAGACTTTTCATGTAGAATTTGTAAAGTTCTTTATTGTTCTTGACCATTTCTCTTCCCAACAGAACTCATTTAGTTACAAAACCTCCACACCAAGCAACTTACCAATATACATATATATATATATAATTATCTACTCTGTTGTAAAAATTAATAAATTATAACAATAAATAGTCTTTCATTCGACATAAGTAGCAGAGGTATCAAAAGGCCTTTAAACAAACAAACAGTCTTTCTGTAGCTGTGTTTCTTGTGACAAAGCGTCCTTTTCTCAACTCTAGAGTTCGGCCCCTCAGATGACAGCCGTCCCCAAAAAGCCGTTTTTACCATAAAAGTGATGGATGACTGAACTGAGGAGTTGAAGAGATGTCAGGGACCCCGTGGTGCCGGGTCACTAGGATGAGCTAGTTGAGATTGCTTGCTGCCTCGGGAATGCGGCCAACCTCCCCGTCCCACTCCCCCATCCCAGTGCCTTAAAAAATAAATTCCACAGAATGCCGTCCAGTTCCCCCGAGCCATGAGTGATGACATTCATGTTTCTCAACCCCCCACACCTCGCTATCGCTGTAGCCAGGGGGAGCGGGAAAGAGGCATGCGAAGTTGGAAACGGGATTGGAGAAGATAACCCTCCTACGTCGGACCCCTGCACAGCGCCTGCGTATATCGGGAGGACAGGAGGAGGTGGGCCTGGAGAGTTCACGTCTTGTCAGGTTGCCTCTCTCGGGGGGGGGTCATTTCACTGCGCCAGCACACATGAAGTGCTGATTAGTGTTTGCATCAAGTGGGGAAGCCAGAGATAAGAGGAGAGAGAGGAAGACAGACGTCAGGGGGGGAAGGAGAGGGAGGGGGACAGCCGGCCCACTGGTTCCCACCAGGCTGCACACACTGTAGGATGAGCTTGTTTTGGTCCTCGGGGGGGGGGGGGGGGGGGGGAGTCCTGTGCCGTTTCTTTCTTGTGGGTTTGAGGACGCACCCTGGCGTCACCGCGTTTGACTGTGAATCTGCAGCACGCCGCCTTATTGGAGCGCACATTTGCCCGGTCTTCCCTCCTCCTGTCCTACGGCTCAACGAAGAGACAAAACCATCTCAGAACTATGGACTATCTGCAGCCGCACTCTGCCACCACCATGCCTTCATACTTGTACTTGTAGGTGACCACGCCCGTGTCATCCAAGTACAGCAGGGAGATGGGGTCCAGCTTGGTGGGCACGCAGCAAGCTCGCGCCGCCTTCTGCGGACTGTTGATGTTGATCAATGTCTGGACGATGGCGTGCTTGGTGGGCGTGACGTGCTTCGTCAGCGGGAACGAACACATGCCAGTGCACTCGAAGGCGTCGTAACCGCTGGGCGCCAGGATCCAACTGTCCCACCCAATGTCCTTGAACTCCACGTGCAGAGACTGCTTCTTGCAGTGGTTCCCCTTGGCATTGCGGCGGGTGCGGGACGCCGTGTCGTAGATCAGGTTGGAGCGCATTTGGATGAGGTCCTCCTCGTCCGGCTCTGCCTCTTCGTCCATCTCATCTCCGTCCCTCCCCAGTTCTCCCCACAGCCCGTTGAGGCCCGTCCCCAGGTCATTGTGGAGAACCACGTTGGAGGTCTCGTGGTCGATCATCTCGTTCAGCTCGCGCCTGTCGTCGCGGTGGTCGCCGCTTTGGTCGTCAGAGAAAACAATCAAGAGAGGCTTGTGTTTCTCCTCCGGGCTGGTGTCGATCTTCATGTCTCCTTCAGCTGGGTCTTCGCTGTCCCCCGCGTTGCCTTGAATGTCGTTGTCATTGGCCACGCTGGCAATGTGCACTTCCAACCGGCGCGTGGTGCCGCGGTCGGATGTGCGCCAGCGTTGAACCGCGGCGGTGAGGTCAAAGGCCTCCCAGCCGCTGTCGGTGCCGTAGACCTGGCGTGAAGCTAACGGCCTCCGCTCTCCTCCGCCTCTGAATCCGTCGCCTCTCACAGTGTTCTCATGGGTCGCGTTGTCCTCTGCGACGTACAGCTCCAGTTCGTAGACGGTGACCTTGCGGTCGACGCCAGCATAGAGGTAGCGGTCGTTCTGGACCAGTGTGTAGAGGCGAAGCTCGGCCGCTGTGATGCGTTCATGATGGGGGACGGACACGTTGAAGAGGAGCGGGTGACGCCTTATTCCTCCAACACCCACAACACTGGGAGATGAATCTAAGGAAGGGAATTACATGGTCAACAAGGAAATTCTGTATTTTTTTTAATGTCTAATGGTTTTCAGTTTTGCAGTTTTGCAACGTAAGGATATATAAGGATGACATATACTAACTACATCCAAAACCAAATAAGGACAACTTCTTGATTTTTTTAATTAATTGGGAAACATTAACCTATCAGTGCTATCAACTTAATGTTATTTCACATTTTCCCATTACTAAATAATAATAGCATTTACATAAACATTGCCTTGCACAGAGAAATACAAGCACAAGGCTTGGACTATTGGCATTTAAACTGGTCAAATGTATGCAAAAAACTCTCTTCTACTGAGTATGATGAGAAAAACAGAAATCATAAACATATATATATATTAACCTATATGAACGAGGGTGTCTACCTTCATTTTTGAAGCTGCGGATGATGGTGGCGCTGGGCATGGCCGTACGGTCATTAGCGAAGCGGTTGTAGAGCTCCATCATGTACTCCGGTGGCTCTTCCCTCGAGCCTGCGTGAGGCGGCGGAGGGGGAACCAAGCCAGACAGGTTGAATGTCTGCAGAAACTGCTCCTTCAGGCTCTCCAACAAGCTCTGCATGTTGTAGTCCTGCTCCGGCAGCGAAGGGTCCACCGCCCCCCCAAGCCCGTCTCCCATCCCCGGAGCGGGCCGATGCCTCTGACGGACGTCGGAGATCGGGCTGCTCTGGCCGCAGAGCCCCTGGAACAGGAGGATGGAAAACAGCAAGAGCAGAGTCCTGGAAGTGCAGATGGTTCTCGGTGGAAAGACCCAAATTCTCGCCATGGAAAAAAAAAAAAAAAATCTGCAGCTTTCTATTTGATGCCCTCTGGGGTTCTCTGTGGACGCGCTGATGCAAAAGAAAAGACCAAATGATTGGGATCTCTAAACACATTAATCCAAAAGGTCAATTAAAGTTGTGGTCAGCACATCTGTGGTCAAAGAAGGTTCTGGATCCAGCAGACATTAGTGTCGTTGACCCCTGCCCTGAGCTGTGTGATCCTCTGCAGGAGTTTGTGTTTCCACTGCTTTCCTGATCCAGATCTCACAGCATTTATTCTCATGCACACCTCTTGATGTTCTTTGAGACAGGGCTGCAGTTCCGGTCACAGGGTGGCCAAGGCTGGGCTTTGTGCGTCCGAGTCATCTCTGTTGTGTTCTCTCCCCTCGTCAGTCTCTCTCTGAGCTTTGCTCTCTTCTTCCCAGCACTTTTTTTCTGTCCCTTATCTTGGTGGGTTGCTCAGTGCTGTTCCTCTCTTTGCTGGTGTGTGTGTGTGTGTGTCTGCGTACGTGCCTTCAACTTTGTGCGATGCACATGAGTGTGTGTTATCTCCCAACTTCCTTAATGAGGATTTTGTAAACACGGTGCTGTAGGCTCTTCCTTGTGGAAGTGCTATTTTGTTTGGGTGGGTGCTCCGGGGGTCGATGTTTATTAATTTGTTTATTTGCCTTGTAAATGGTGGAGTTCTGCGAGCTCACGCCTAGGCTCCATTGACCATTTCTTTTTGACAAACTACGCCGAGGCTCTGTTGATACCGTTGAATGTAACAGGATGCATAAAGTAGACAACAATTGGCCAAATGAAATGGAAACGCAATGAGGTGTGAGGCCTTGGCGATGGAGGGCGAGAGATACGGAGCCGACGGGGGGGACAATAGACTCGTGTAAAAATAATCCCATCCATTAGAGTAACAATCGACCCCTGTCGCGCTCGCTAAAATGTTCGGTGTGTACATTCTTTTCTGGTAAATTCACCAATTCCACAACAAGGCAAAAATGGATGAGGCACCCATCGGAATATAGAGACATGTTTAAGCAAGTTCTACCAACACCATGAGCCTGTCTGGCACGTTTTCCCCATCGGATTAACAGTGACTCACACGGGCTCCACATGGGTAGATGCAAATAGCTGTTGCCTTCGTCACCTGAAACCTCGTTCCACTACGCAACTGTCCTTCATTCCTGAGCTGCTTCGTGTGACCTGCAGATACACTCCAGATTGCCGCGCGTCACAGAGATGGGAAGGAATGAGCCTTTCCTGCCTCTACCACTCATCTGCCAGGCTGACAGTTGACAGATGTGCCGTTATCTGTCACCCTGTTCAACTGCTGCCGCACATCTTCCCGGCGGCCGTAGGAAGGCTTGATAATGGCCTTTTTGCAAACACACACACACGCGCGCACAGTCAGTCCGATCCATATGCCCTGTGTTACTGACCTATGAGTGGAACAAATGAGGATGTGTGTGTGTGCTTTAAAAATCCGATCTTTTGTCAGTGGATAAACCTCTTTTAAGAGCATGTCATTTGTTAGAAGGTTCTATAGAAAGGTTTGATTGATTAATATCCGATCATTACTTTTATGACCAAATGCCTGCAAAACTGCAGATGTTCCCATCTGCCCTTTGCGTTTAGTGCTACTTAACAAACGTGTAATAAATGTTGAGAAGACGTTGTAAATGTGGTGTGCAAGATATTTTTTTTTATACATTAACAAAAATCACTTAAATCTCTGCTGTTTTATTAATTTACCACTAAAATGAAACATCAGATAATGAACTAGTCAATCCACATACACACAGTATTTCCAAAGGTCAACCTTGGATCAGATGATTCAATCGAAGCCGATGTTGCCCCCCCCCCCCCCCCCCCCCCCCCCCCCCGTGGAAAGTCCAGATCAAAAGGCAGCTTATTGTAGGGAGGAACAAATGTCTGTAATGTGAATACTGATATTAAAACCTATTTAGGCCCAAATTAAATGAGCCGATGCAATATCTCGAGGACCAAATAGAGCTCAAATAGAAACACTTCCGTGAAATTAGCTCTGTTGGGGTCATAAATACAAATACCAGTCCAAAAAAAGTGACGCTAGGTAGCAGCTTGTGTCTTTTTGGCGAGGAACTGCTGAATGTCTCTTTGCAGCTGCTCGTTGCGTCTCTGCGCCTCGTCTCGGCTGCGCTCAGCATTTCTCAGGCAGATCTCCAGCGCTGCCGCTCGCCGGCGTTCCGCCTCCAGGGCGGACTGGAGCTCCGCCACTGTGGCCTTCAGCTCCTTGTTCTCCTGCTGCAGACTGCAGGAGACAGGCCAGCAACACCGAGGAATTAGACATGAGGTTAAAGAAACTGTATTATTTGGAAACTATCCATGGCATATACTAGGTCATCGTTTAAAAATAAACGTAATAAATCTCAAAAAGATGTCACTGTCACTAAATTGCTTGCGAGCAGTAACATCTGTTTTCAATCTGAATCAGCTTGTTTTAAAGTGTTCCCGGCAAGTGAGTAAGAGAAACGCCACATGTTGTCAAGCCAAGTTCCACTTTGTTTCACTGCAATATTGGTGTTTGAATTAATGAATGAATTCTCCACTTTGGGTCTTGTATAAAGCCCCATTCAGTTACTAAAATGTTGAAATCCTGAAGCTGTGACATAATAATTCCTGTAAAGCCACCGGACATCACTGGACCCCGGAACCACTGGTCCATTCTGGTGAGCTCACCTGTCTGCGAGCGGCTGGCCGTCGGTCACCTGCTCGGCCGGGCCGCCGACCTGCTCGTCGGACCCCGTCGAGCCGCCCACATTCCTCTGGTGACACAGCACGCGGGCGGGCTGGACCCCGGCGTCGGGTTTTGGGGGGCCGTCGGTCGGGGGACCCGCGTTGTCCCTCCCTCGCCGGGCTGCCGGCGCCTTGTCTTCTCCTCCCTTGTCGCTCACCTGAGACGCGCCGAACAATGAGCCCGAGCTCCGCAGGTCCAGGATCTTAAAAATGTCCTCGGACAATGTCCCGCTCTTCTCTTCCACGCTCTCGTGCATGTGACTCCAGCGGTTGAGAGCCTCGGCCTTGGCGGCCATGCCCGTGAGGGGGCAGTTGAAGGTGGGGAGGGTCTGGGTGCGTTTGCGGGAGCTTCCCGTCCAGTCGTCTGCCGAAGTGGAGCGAGGCTCCTGGCACGTGTTTTGGGGGCTGCAGTCTCCTCTGTTTGGACCCGGGCTGTCGATGTCCTCCTCCTCCTCTGGAGACTCGGACAGCGACGCGTCCCCCATCTGAGACAAATTAGGAAAATACAAGTAGAAATGCATGAGTGCAGATTTTATTCTAGAGTCAGAAGGATGAACTGGAGGACGAAATAAAGCTCTGCTTAAGAGCGAACCATTGACTGAGTATCGAAAATATGAACTATATATGAGCATATTTCATTATTTATTACTGAACGACGTCATCACCGAAAGTAATGGTTCCTGATTGTTATTGCAACGATGATTTATTTATTACAAAATGTAAACCAGACGTTGGTGTTTCATTTTAACCTCTTCACTTTTTTTTTTCTTTTACAAAATCCCTTCCCTTCATTTGGGATATTCTGTGTTATTTTTGTTTCATTGTGACGTTCAAAAACAGCCCAAAGGGGCCCTAAACGCGTGGTCGCACCTCTGAGGACTCCCAGCCCACGAAACTGCGCGGAGCGTTCTTCTGGCTTTCGGTCTTCTTGGCGGGAGGGGAGGGAAGGACGTCTTTGGAGAGAGGAAACAGAGTCTCGTGCTTTCTGATCATCACGGTCATCAGCTTCTGGATCTGAGGAGTGGCTGCAGAGGAAAACAAACACAAACGTGAAAAGATTACCATCAAAAACTCTTCTAATTGGGTTCATATGCAAACTCTAAATTCACTTTATTGAAATCTTCTAGGTTGACATTTACTCCCTGATAATATTTTGTTCTCTTATACACACACATAGTTTTTTCCAGATGAGCAATAAAGAAAAATGCATTATTTAATAAGTCTGCTCTGTACCCGATCATCAGACTCATTCATATGGTTTCAAAATGGACCTGGACACAGCTGCGTTCAGGGCGTTCTCACCCTTCATCACAGATATGGGGTCTTCTATCTGAGGCTTGAGCAGGTTGATCCCCATCACGGTGGCCAGGTTCTCCACGTTCATCTTATTCACCTGGGAGTGCTGCTGCACCTCAAACAAAAACCTGCCAAGCAGAAAGATGTGTTTTGGTTCTGGGACACAAGTCGGAGGATGGAAACTGATCTCAGTACTCTGCTGTTTTTTTAACCAGTTAAACTTAAGATCTGGTTAACGGGCGGCCCCATAACGCCGCGTGTCCCGTCGCCTACTCACCGGCAAACATAACTGAGAAGGTTGTAGTGGATTCTGGGGAGGAGAGCGATTTGACTGTGCAACTTTTCCCAACCCTGTGAGGACACACGAGCAAGAGACTGAAGGACGCGAGGACACACAACAGCACAGGACCTCTCCCATGGGCAGAATGCAGGCACATAGCCTTTTCCACTTGGATGAGCGCACCTGTGTGCTGCTGAAGTCCAGCGGGTTGGTGCAGTCCAGGAAGTCCTGGTACTGGTTCCATGGCACCACGGGCTGAGGGAGCTCACGGAGGTACAGCTTGAGCAGCGACGCCACCGTGTGGACGTCCGTGTCCCTGCGGGGGCAAAGCCACAGTTAACCTCGGATGGAACCTGTGTTACAGCACTGGAGCGTGTGTTTGGTAAGAAATACACTGGCATCTCATTTGCTTGATGGCATCTTTGTTAATGACAGCATTGACCTGGCTAAAGGGAATTAGCTCCCCCCCAAAATCCGGGAAATAAATCTACTTTATTTTTTTCTGTGTAGCTGAATGATGGAGACAAAATGTCTACCTCCTCTTCGGGCATAAATAAACAACGTGGCACTCTGCTTGTGCTCAAAGCGTCAGTTTGATGTCCAAACTATTTTCTTTCCAAGCAAACATCACGATTATCCAAATCATGTAAGCTGGTTGTGATCTTGAGATTTTGTTTCGACATTTTCATCACCACAAGCCAACAAACACATCTCCAAGACCTGCTGTTTTAGTTTGGATATTGTGTATTTTGTATTGATTGCATGCTTTAAGAGTTGCCTTAAAAACTCTTTCCATGTCTACAGATAAACAAAAATAAGTCATTGGGGTTGTAGCATCAACAAAGTCCTCCAGGACTTCGTTGTTCTTGGAAATTGATGGTCTTTTGGGCCTCTCTTTGTATATTTAGCTGGTGCAGGAGGCTTGGCTTCACTTTTTTTTAAATTTATACTAAGGGAATTAAAAGCTTGGTCTAAAAGTTGCCATAAAGCATGTAATAGTAGCCCTGCTCTTTGACTCTGCTCACACTCAAGGCAACCAAGAGTGCTCTGTCAGAGGAGCTTGTGATGTTGAGAAATACAGGCTTCCTCCTGTGTGCCGGCTACAACAGGATGTGGTATCGCCTTCACTTCAGACACAAATGTTTTCAACGTTCTGCATCTCTTTCATCCTTGATTTCTCAGAAAGAAAGCTCGTGCTAAACGATTGAGGTAAGGATGGTTTCTCTCCTTGTATAGCAGTGATCTGCTTGAAGTTCTCCACCCTTCAGACCACCTGGGTTTCAAAAGGGCTGAAAGGGATTTCCAAGGATATTTTAGGCCTTGCTTGGCTGCTTTTTTTTTTTTTTAAACACACGCCCCTTTTCTTAAAGACATGAGACATACATCTGCACAATGCAACTTCATCTGAATAATAAATGGTTCTTTTGAGAGGGAAAGACGGGTTCCCTACTTGGGGAAAGAGGGTCTCTCTCCTGCATCAAAAGCGTCTCTGAACTGTTTGACAGCGTTGTCCTGACCCGGGAGACGAAAGATGCCCTCTTCGTCCAGGCCGTTCTCTTTGATGAACTCCACACACTTCTGCACCAGGATCGGCACCATTTGAGGCCCGAACCGTTGCTCATATGTTACCGTGTCCATGAGAGCTTTTCCAAACACTGCAAGGGACAAATCAATAAGGCGTAACGGATCGGACCAGTAATGTCCAGAAAGTATAATGAAAAAAAACATGAACACCATTTTAGCTTTTTATGTGGTCTTTGCAGTAATTGTAGGGTGGTACTTGATGATTCTCTCGCTAACAGTTAAAGCTAAAGAATGAACGTTCATATTCAGTTTATAGACATGTGAGGGATATTCATCAAACTATAAGGGACAAAAGTGAATAAATGCACTCCCAAAAAAGTGGCTGCAGTGCTATAGGTGACAACATAAGGTTGTACTGAACCTCCACTCGTTGGTACTCCAACGACTTTGCGCAGGGCGCGGACCCATTCCTCCATGTCACTCTGGGAGTTTGCCATGAAGACATAGGGACATCGCTCCCTGTCTTTAGTCGTACCTGTGAAATGACGGGTATTGTTGGTAAAAGAAAACCTTCAGTGGGACAGTCAGAACATGTAAAAGTCTATTTAAATATTTCCACTAAAGATCGAGATGGCTCTCAGCAACTTTTCGTTATTTTACTTTGACTTTTTGAGACGGATATCACAAAGGGACATGTGACCTGAATTTAAAATAGTTATTAGTGGTGCACAGGAAATGTAGAAGGACAGGGTTTTTTTTTTCTGTTCCCAAACATATGCACTACTGATAAGTCACACATACTGTAGCGTGAAGGGACGTAGTCGATGTGCAGAGTAGAATGAAGTAGAATTACTGACTCACTCTGTAAGTTACTCAACTATATATTTCAATGAGCGCATTTACAATATAAGACACAATCACATATCATTACATAACATTACATTTACATTTTGCTGATGCTTTTATCCAAAGCGACTTACAATAAGTTATACCTGATTAAAGGTCTGCTTTCAAGCAATGTTACCAAGATAGTTTGCATTCCATTGGTAGAAGTATTTTTTTTACAAGCCGAAACACATTGCATTCATTGTTGATGGATGTCTTTCTAAAGGGCCTTTTTGGCCCTTTTCATAGGTCGATAACATGCTTACGTGGTATGATCTCAAACAGGTACTTCCCGGGGTCATCCGAGTTGGGCGGGATGTCGTTAACTTTACTGAAGCGCAGCTGGATGACTCCCTGCAGAACAAAGACACGAGCACAAAGCCCAGAGAGCAAAGCCTGTTAGTGTGACGTCCAAGCACTGGTATTCATGCAACGTTGTCCTAAAATACCCTGATATTAATGTTTGACTTATCAGACCTACCACAGAGTCCATGCGGCCTGTGTCTTTTTAAGGTGTCAGCAGGTATCTCCGGCACAATTTCATTTTGTGTGGCAACGTTGCACGAGAAGGGCTTTCGAAGATGTACAACCTTTCTGAAACATCTATTTGTAGGACTTCCCTGTTTACTACACAGCATGTAGAGTACGTAATGTATATTCTCCACTTGGCCACATCTGCAACCCATTTCCTCTTTCTTCCCTCACTGTCCCACACGTATCCTTCTATTTTATAACCCAACAAAGAAACCACTCTTTGACCTCAGCGGATGGTCATTGAGATTCATTTGTTTGCACAACGAAATAAAGCAGCACAAACAGAACCGTGGAAGAAAAGAAGTAAATTGTACTGGGGTGATTTAAAAAAACAACCTTCTGAGATCTTAGGAGGAATCTCAATGCATTAAACACTGTCAGCCGAAACAAAAAAGGTTGTATAATTAACAACAGAATACAACATGAATGCAAAAGTATACAGAAAAATATAAATAATATGAATAAGAATAAATGTGCCTCCACTTTTTGGTTTCTGAATGCGATTTATGTTTTATGTATTTTTTAATTTTCATAATTTCCACTCTCCCTTCCTGTTTCACCATCACTCATTTTGACACAGGAAGTAAAGAGAAAAAAAAAACATAAAATGTAAGAAGAGGGGTGAACGTAAGTCCACTTTCTAAAGTAAACCAGTGGATTAACAGTATACAAAACAAAACAGTATTTTAGCAGCAGCAGGCTTTGAGGCTTCGAGCAGCATTTGTATTGTTTGCAGGAAGTGAGTCACCCAGTTTGAGTATTTGTGGTCCTGACTGGAAAATATAAATTACACATTTCTTATCAGCCTATAAATCAGCCTATAAACTGTATAAATTGAAAAGCATTATTCATAATCATTTTGATCACAGTCCCATTCTCAAATATGAGAGTTATTGCAGCATTTCCATGCTGATTTCTGCATGAATTGTGTGTGATGCCAACAAAGGACCCGAAGAAAAGCGCGTGACATCATCCATGAAAGCACCAGCACGGGCTGAAATGGACTCAAATCGAGGGGGGGGGGTCTCACCTGCACGGTGGTTTCCTTGTCATCTTTGTGGTAGGTCAGAGTGCTCCCTCTCAGCACAAAGTAACGCTGCTGCCAGTTCTTCACCAAAGACCGTTGTTGTTTCTTGAGCCAGCCGGCCTTCAGGGCCCTCTCCATGGACCTGGGGGAGCGCGGTGAGCCCGGACCAGGGCCTCCCTCTCCGGGTATCACGCTCCTGGATCGTGCTGCCGAAAACACCACAAGGAAGGGTGTGGGTGAAAGTGTTGTGAACAACAAAATACGCAGACTCACTGTGCCACAGCTACACGCTACAAAAAAAACCCCCATCAGCGCTCTGCTGAGCTGGAGGACTTCCTCTTTTTGATATGAACACGCATCCGCCTATTAAGTTAGAGACTCACTCTAGTTCATTTCTGCTTCCCGCAGTCTCGGGCTGAGAGGAAACGGCTCTTTTCAACTGACCACGTTCCTTGTGGACGTTGCAAAAAAATGCAGCTGGGGTGGCCTCTGCACAAGTAAACACGGCGGGTTCCGGAGGAGTCCGGCCCGTCGGACATCAGCTAGAAAGCCTCGGACGTCCTGTTCTGCATTTGACTGTGGTGACAATGGCGGCCAAAATTGGCCACGAAAGGGATGTTTTAATGGACTGATGAGAGAACAAAAAGGCCGAGGTCTGCGTGGCCCAGAGAGGACACAGTCAGGTGGAGGCGGACTGAGCGCTGCAGAGGTGGCCGGATGGCGGGTGCAACCCACAGCCTGGGGTCGCTCTTAGATTTCGCTGTGTCTTGATGAGCGAGATGACAGCGCGTGCAGAGAAGAAGCAGGGGGCCGCGCCGGGACAAACAGGAAGCTGCCGCTTCGGCGGCGGCCTCCACCTAGAGGCTTTTAGACGAGTCCATTGGTCTCATTTTAATAGCATCACGCTCGCTTGATGGGTGGAAAGTCAACGCGCTGTTGAGGAAACCCTGAGGCCACACACAACGTGAGACCACACCCACAGCCGACAAACACACGGCTGTTTCAAACCGTCCCAGAACACCACCACCAAGTGGCACCCGGGGCCCCCCCTCACTGAGTCAAGTGCGAGATTCTCTGCATCAAGATGGGTACAAGGGAGAGGGGTCTTATGTTGGGGCGACAGCTGTCATGCAGTCAGGTTTCAGGGCCAAATATTCGCCTGGTGGAATTCACATGATCACACAAAATAGTTAATTGATAATAGGATCAAGATTGGGCCGTAATTCCAAACAGATCGTGAGCGAGACATCATTTATATTCAAAGGAAGTTAGGATTACAATTTGACATTTTATGATATATTTTATTTGCTTTCTTGCTGATCGTTAGGAAGTCACGTTTGCGTGTTAGCGTGTTAGCGTGTTAGCGTGCTAGTTTAGCTTAGCATAAAGAATGGAAACGGGGAAACAAGTAACAAAAATCCACAATGTATCTATCTGTTTTGAGTCTCTTTGTTAAGCTTCTGAATTTAACTTCTTATTTAGCTCACATGCACAAAGGTTGGTTCACTCTCGAAAACTTCCAAAATGTACTTTACTTCTGAGTGAAAAACAGCGGATGAGCAACTTTAAAGCACCAAGAAGAGTGAGGTCAGCTGACACTGACTGGTTTGTGGTTGTCCTTTCCACGTCTCGCTGAAGTGCAAGATGCAGTGCGACTTTGCACAAGCATCCATCACTCCCACGTCACACGCACTCCTACACATGTGGGTACAGTTACACACAAACAGATACGACGTCACAGCTCTGCAAAAGCTGAGCTGCTGCTTCAGTTTCCTGTTGAAAAACGCTCCGGTAAATAGTTATATAACCTGTCACTGTAATGGCCCACGTCACCAAGGCTAAAGAAGCACGTGGGGGGGGTCCACCAGCTTTTAGGAGGTCATGCTTCATACGTGGCGATAGTATCGGCCGATCGACACCAAAGCAGAGAAAACAACTGCGGCAGGTACTTCCCTCCACGGTGCCCAACCACCGGTGACATTGACGAGTTGTCAGAGTTGAAAAGAGCAACGCTGCAGTGAACAGCAGCAGAGCGCTCAGCCCATCACTGCCGTGCGCACGTTACACAACTGTTGTGCCATCCAAACCAGAGCGGTTTACGATCTACCCAGATCTGTGGTCAGCACTGTGGGAGTCAGTCTAGACGGCTGTACGGTTGCTTAGAAATAAGTTAATACTTCATCTCTGGCCTCAGTCCCCCCACCGCCCCCCCCCCCCCCCCCGTCACCCTCACCCCCACCCACATAGTGTTCTCACTTCTGAAAATACACAATACAGTGATTTACCAAGGTGCTCTCTCTGTGTCATCCATAACGTATTCTCCAATGCGTGGTCTTCTAAAGAAGAACCAGACCTTACAGCCCCAACATTGTACTTCGCTTGGGTCATATTTCTGGACGTCATTGGCCAAAGAAAAAAATTGCATGAATGTCGAGCATTGCCATACTTCCCCCTCATAGCAAAGCGCTTTACATTTTTAGACCTCAAGACATGCTTTAAAGTAGCGTAATATAGAATGTAAACATTGTAAAAGGAGATGACAGTGATTCGTGTAAAGACAATTGCTGCAATAACCCACTGGTTACCAAACCACTACCCGACATGCTGAAACACAATTGACAATTAAAGTACAGATTGTGTCACTATTCCGTTTCCTTACTGTAATAAAACATCACTTCTCACCCCAACAGCACCATCCAACCTCCGTTAATGCGACCATGAATTTCTATGCAAAAGCTAATAACGTCCCTGATGAAGAGGAAACCCTGCTTTGTTGCTGAGGTGTTTTCCCTCTGGTTCGACGGAGCTAAAAGAACCGTTAAAAAGTGTCCAAAGCCAATACGAGTGGAAGCACAGCATCCAGTCTGCTTACCTACGCGACCCGAGTCAGCCTTGAAGGTGCTGAAGTCCCAGTTGCGAGGAAGCTTCAGAGACATTGTCCCCCTTCTCACGCCAGAGGTCAAGGGTCTGAGTTCACGAATACAGCCCACCGGAGCACATTCACACACAGAATCGATACACACTCCGACCACACAGTAACACAAACGAGGTATGGCAGGGTCACACACTTCCTACTTCCTGTGTTAATCTTTCTTCTTCTTTTTCTGTTTCAGCCCTTGTGAACGCGTGCCCTCGCGTTGCTTTTTACTTCCACGTTCATTCTCGTTCTGATATTTTTCTGCATAAGTGGCTTCCAAGTGGATTCTCTAGAGAGCGGCACGGTTATGTAACACTAGTGGGACATTTCCGAGTGACTAAAGTTTGCTGGTGTAGTTAAATAAAAATTAAAAAACACCTTTTTTTTAAAGGAAGTGGTTGAGTGTCACTTCACGGCTCAGGGTGCCATGCGACTTCAGCACAGAGGGAGGATTTACACAAGAGGATTTACACAAGTGCATCTTAAGGTCGAAGCTTCAGGCACCATCGACTGACCTTCGAACACTGGTTGCAATGTTTCCCCAGTTGGGGGGGGGGGTCAACAAAATGGATGGTCAAAATGGGGAAGAAGACAAAGAGGGAGGAAACCTGTCACAGATTCGCATAGTTTTAAATTTTAAATTTTATTTGAACTAAAACGAAGCACATTTCAGCATCAAAGAGTACAACTTTTCTCTAGACAAGTGTACAACTCAACACAAACCATTGCACAGTTTAAGAACAACATACTGAAATTATACAGCTTTATAAAGAGAATCTATAACCACAAAATGAAATGTCCACAAAAGGGGAGCCTACAGCATGTAGGCCAGTCGCAACTCCCATACATTCCTTTCAGAGGCTCCTGGTGGACAGGACTCACTGCAGCTAAGTGGCACTGCGTCGATTGCGTGGCATGGTGTTCCCTAAATGCCATCAAACGTAAAACAAACTTTTTTTTCTCCCCCTTTTCGACAACAAGTAAATATGTTAATATCTTGATGTGTGCTCGCACATCTTAGGAGGGGGGGGGGAACAGGAATGTATCAAACATCTCCGCTCGGATGCAGCATCAGCGTCACCCTGCATCCGCCGACACCAGGAGCTGCAGCCCTCTCTAGTGGCCGGCCGGACCAGCGCAGAGGAACAGGCAGTACAGAGCCGCAGGGGTCTCAAAAAAAAAAAAAAAAAAAAAAAAAAAGACACCACGGGAGGCAGTGGTGCTGGAGAAATAGAAGATAACTACGAATGCAGAGTCCTCACGTTGGTGTGTGGATCCTCAAAAGGAAAATACTAAAGGAACACTCAAGATTATTCTTAACATCTTAAATATACAATATAGTGATTTTGAAAAGATTCAACAGTAGATAAAATAAATACTTTAAGAAGTTAAGCGTAAGACAGGTTTGTTATAAATAGGAATAGAGTTAGACATTCAAATAGGGGCAGAAATCAAAAATACACGTCTGGTTTGGCATGTTGAAGAATTATCCATTTTTTCCTGTACAAAACATTGGCTGCCTTTTCTTAAAAATACATTATTGGGACAGGAGGTGGTAAGAAGAAACTTGATGGAGCACATTTTTTCCCAAACTGGACACAGATGAAGGTTGTTTCGTAGGATGACCATTTAGGGACCTGGATACTGATCACATTCCTGCTACACGGATGACTGTAAGGTTGTTTATATTGCTCCTCTAACATTTAGCACAGAAGTAGTTCTATTGGGGTACCGTCTATGCTCTGATTCAATGAAGAAGAAAAAAAATGTGATGAATGTTCATGAACATGATTGACAGCCTGAGGCGATTAGTTGGTGAGCTAATAGAGACTATGACCCACATACACATACACTGCTGCTTGCAGCACCGTTTCTACACACCTTTACGTGTCTTTAAGTACAATCAGAGATATTTCAGACTCGTGTGACACACAGGACCTCAAACAACGTCAGCAGGGTGGTAAAACCAGTCAACTGGTGTCCCTATGGTGAACATAACTACACAATTGTTTGAAATTAACATAACACTGGAGAATCTTTAATAGTTTACCACTAAACAAATGAAGCAAACAAACATTTGCCATTGGTATGAATATCTTACTGTAAAACCTCTTAAGCTGCCGGCTGTTGCTGTATATGTATATATGTGTGTTTTTATATATATTGTGTGTATATATATATATACACACAGCAGCTGGGAACTGGACATCACACGCAGGAGACCAGCTGTAACACACGGGGGGCAACGCAACCAGTGACAGACAGAAGAACTGTGCATATCCGTCTTTCTGCGCCGAAGCGTAACCATGACAACAGAGAGAAGCAACATAGAAAGCATTATTGTGCCTTACTTGTACTGTCCAGTCTCAATAAACGTCTCAAACAGAAGCCCCACTGCGACAATCACATCAACTTACAACGCGTAAAACCTAAACCAGATCCTTGTTAGGTAAGTGTTAACGAGTCAGTTAAACAAGAAAGAAAGAAAATAACTACGCTTTTTTTCTGGCTTTACAATGAAATGGCAACCAGGTGTGGGAAGAATGTGACTTTCTCTCAAGAGAACTCTCTCGAAAGGGAAGGGATTTTGGCCCCTATGATCATCGCCCACTTACAGCAGAAAACCATCAAAGCGTTGTGTCTTTTGATAAGACTCGATACTCGGATGTCAATGAACTGGCTGAGCAGAGAGGCCTTTTTTTTTTAAATGATGAACAGCAGCAACACAGATAGACACAAAAATGCAAGCGGCAGATGGCAAAGATGAATTCGGTCTAAAACAGACAAAACATCAAAGTTATAAGAAAAACCAAATATAAAATTCATCAATGTATAAATAGAAACAATCACCACACAGAATTTAAACTAAAACCGGGGAGGAGGTGATAAAACAGTGCGTAACAGTGAGTCGAGAGCAGTGCATTAAAACTAAAAACTTAATCAAAAAGTACAATAGAATGTGAACACACATTAATATGTGAACATATAGAGGACATCTTGAATACAGCTGAAAGTGTACAGCTGAGCAACACTTTCTCCAACAGTGTGAATAGATACAGGTTGGCGATAATGGAAATGTAACGTAATTCACTAACTCAACCCGAAAACACTGGAACATTATTCACAGACTGCTAAAACACAAACACACTGGACTCTCAGACCCAAAACAAATGGAATGACCCGGGGCCGTGGTTGGGGTTGTTTTTTTTGGAGCTTTCTTCGGATCGGTTTTCGCTCACACAAGAGCCCCGACAGTCTCTCAGAGCTCCGGAGCTGCGTGGGACCCTCGGGTGCTGGGGGAGGGGTGGGGGGGGCGCTCTAGACCCCGGCAGCCTCCTCCAGCGCTGGCAGCAGGCCCTTCTCCGTCAGGTGAGTCTTCAGGGAGTTGAAGATGTGGAGCTGCTGGTCGATACGCAGGGCCAGGAGCTGCTGGATCACCTTGCTGGGGTTCGGGCCCCTGAGAAGAAGGAGGCATTTCTGTCTGAACCATGCAGAGCGTACGGAGGGCACTGGGACCTGCACGCTTTGGCTTTATCGTGGTACTGATTGAGCACATGTCTGTAGTGACTAAATATACATTTATAAATCCCCTGTTCTCACTTTCACAATCAACCGGAAGAATAAAAAAAAAATACAATAAAGAGAAGACCGTAGTGATTTCAACCACCAAAAAAAAGAAAATCATAGTCTGCAAGAACAGAGAAGCTGCTTTCGTCTTGTGTGAAATCAAGAGGCCAAAATTACCACCAGCTTTGATGATAAAATCTTCCCATTTTATCACCATAAAACACTAATTAAGATATGAAAAATGTAAAGTGTGTTTACCTGATGAAGCTGGCAATGTAGACATTAACAAAGGTTGCCATGAGGTACTGGCAGTCGAATCGGTCCATGATGCCACCATGACCCGGGATAGTGTTGGCGAAATCCTGAACGCACAAATAAAATATATCAGATATTGAGTTTCATAAACATACATTAACAGATGCCATTTAATAACATTTGCTAATAAAGTACAGAATATTTCTATATTCAGCACAAAAAAATATAAAACTATCTACACTTTTGTTAGCAGCACTTCACACAGGAGACTATGCCAATGTTTTTTTCAATAATATTATAATAAGTAGCATGTACAGGGGTCGGTCTTCCCTACCTTGATCTTAAAGGCTCTTTTAAAGCCACTGGCAAAGAATCCCCCAAAAGGTCCCACAATGGAGGCGAAGGAGGAGAGCGCAATGCTGTGGATCTGGAACGGATAGAGACGCACGGTGCTCTGTGGAGACAACGAGGAGACGTGTGACCATAACGGGTAAAAGCAGTCAACTAGCGTTATGGACGGATTCAGAGCGCTTTCCTAACGCCACATCTTCACGCATTCCTTTCCTTTTTAAGTCGGTTGGTTGTCAATGTGACAGCTAAAACTACTGCTTGCTTTAATATATCAAGTCAGGCATTGTTAACCTGTGAGGATGCTACAAAAATACACTGTGCCATGAAAATGTTAAACTCCTCTGTCATATTTAGGTATAAATAGTTCCTCCTTTCCCATTAGTTTGCATGTGAGCCTCACCCAGCCAGTGAAAGACTCCAGCACGGCGGGCAGAGCGTAGTCCTGAAGCTGGAAGAGATCCGACGGCTCACAGTCCACCTGGAAGCTGTTGGAGTCGTTGTTGAATTCCACCGGGCACACAAAGTAGCGGTAGCCGGCCAGCAGGTAGGAGAACTGGGAGGGGAACAGGGACCAGTTACCCAGTTACCATTTCTAATGCTCACGGTTCACGGGCATGAAAACACTCAACGGTACTTTTATGTGACAAATGTGTACCACAAAAGAAATATTTTTGAAATATGAAGTGAAGGAATACCGTCTTCCTTCTTACCATAATGCCAAACACGATAGTGGAGAACAATCCTCCGATGAAGCCCTCCCAAGTCTTCTTGGGTGAGAGCTGCAGAGGACACACACACACACAGGGTGGATACCAAGCCAACATGTCATCAGTGGACAACACAACCCATTTGAGGTTGTGACATAATCTAATACCCAGAACTCTTGAACCCTGATTGTGTTTGTCCTGGAAACACAATTAAACCGGAGAGGCGAAGCAATTCAATATATTGGAAGAAACGACCAAATGTAATTGGTCCATTTTACAAAGCTAGAAATAACAGAGATACAACAAACCTTGATGAGAGGGGTGCGGCCGAAGAAGAAACCAAACATGTAGGCCATAATGTCATTACAGATCACGCAGGAAATTGGCACAATGAACCTGTTCAGATGGGAAGAGTTTACAGGAGATTCATATGTGAGACGTACTGAAAATATTTCAACTGGAGAATTAAACTGACTGAAGGTAATCCTCCAAATAAAAAAAAAAAATCACACTAAATATACAAAGCAAATAGCACTGTTTTCTTACCAGATCATCCCCTCAAACAGATTGTGAATGATAAGGTGAGACTGAGTCACCACAATCAGCAGAGTCACATGGGTCCAACCAAACTGGGGACAAAAGAACGCGATTAGCCAGGTGTGTTTACTCCAAGATACGTTCACACGTGCTTTAGAGAGGCGGACTGTTAATTTGATTTTTCGATTCTACATAGCTACTAACAGACAAACACCACCCAGGAACCTTGTGAACAGTGACAAATCAATAGCTTGATTATATTAATAATGTGGCCCTTCTCAATTGAAGGGGGAAATATTTGTGCATGTGTAGCTGTTAAAGTGTCATTGCTTGTCAAATCCTCCCAGGATCAATCATTTCTAAAGGTCGTCTTTCAGCATTTAAACATTTACCATTTCTGTTTGGAGCCATTTCTTGATCACGACAGTTATCCAATGAACACTCGCCGTCTTTCGAGTAACCAGGCAACGATCTTACTATTCAGACCACTTGAGTGATCGTGTGCCCCACATTTCCATTTCAGCGACCCGGACCCACTTCTTCATACACTTGAGGGGCCGTTTTGTTTTATTTCCACGGAGCCCC
The DNA here is from genome assembly GCF_949316345.1 of Pungitius pungitius. Classification (NCBI taxonomy): domain Eukaryota; kingdom Metazoa; phylum Chordata; class Actinopteri; order Perciformes; family Gasterosteidae; genus Pungitius; species Pungitius pungitius. Next base: position 18,981,321 of record NC_084904.1, on the reverse strand, counting down.
ATCAATAACCCAGCAGCCTCGAGGGTGGAGGGTGACACTTACCATGTAGAACTGAAGGCGGTAGTGCTTCTTCACCAAGCTCAGCACAAACATGCAGAACCCTGCAACAACATGGCAAACACGCCATGAAATATTTAAAAAAATACAATAATCAGGGCTGAAATGTCTGGGAGAAGAGATTAATTGAGTCAGAAATCCGGTCATCTTTTGGTCAAACTTGACTAAATTTAGCTTGACCCACTTCAGACAAAGGCCTGAGTTAATGTGCCGTGAGGAGGTTTGTTGCAGCGTTTTGTACAGTACACAAGACTGAGGTGAGGAGACACAGAGGAGTGTGTGAAAACAAGAAGTGGGAGGAAAGTGGAAGGTTTAGTTGCAGCATCTAAAAACAAAAAAAGGAGAAGGCTCAAATACTGCAGTTTTGAGTACTTTCTGGGACAAAGCCTCTCTGGCTCAAAGAAGAGCGAGAGCACCAGGCCACCTCCGATCGAGGAGGCAACACATAGCAACAGTCAGGGTGCTTCCTTCCTCCCTACATCCTGTTTGCCATCAACCAGCAGTCTCTTTGCTGCCTGAAACCTGCAGCACAGGAAGTGGGACTCCTCCAGTGTGCATGGTGCCGTAAATAAGTACATAGACTAATGTATAAAAGTGGATGCGTTTGATATTCTGAATGTTAATATCCATTTTTTTAACAAACACAAGTAGGGTCCATTTTTTATATTGCCCCTTTATGTATAATTTTTTGGCCCGGGAAGACATTCACTGACCAGTAGATCACCCTGTGATAATGGAACGTTCTATTAGAAAGTAAGCTGCAACCAGCCTTTGTACCTGTGAGGTAGAGGGCAAAGGAGATGAATCGGTGGTATTTGCTGAGGATGCGAAGAGGCTCCTCCCTCTGCACCAGTGTGAAGAAGTAGTCGGTCACGGTCTCACCGTAGAAGAAGTAGTTCACACACAGCAGGAAGTACCTGTGGAGGGGGGGTAAATGTACGTATATGACCCCTTAATGACAGCAGATAATCAGACTGCGCATTCAGTATGCCTCCAGAAAACCAGTGAGGCCGTGTGGATATACTTTAAATCCACTCTGTGACAAAAGTGGGAAGGTCAAAGGTTGTCCGAGGTCAAATATATAACTACACAGAGGACAATTTAGATTTTTCCGGCTGATGGCATATTGAATGTCAGGATTCTTCTATCTAATCACACTATGTTGTACACCACTATCTCTAAAATCAAACCGCTCTGATGATTTCCAATAATTTAGCCTTTTCTATTGATTGGCTTAAAATCTACAACCTACTTAAAAACAGCCTGAAAACAAACCTCAGGAAGTCTGCAACAAAATCAAACATGAAAACAGTAAGAACAAAGCAAGTGAAGGTATTTGATGTTTTAACGACACCTCTGTCAAATGTGTTTGTTACAGTGTGTGTGTGTTACAGTGTGTGTGTGTTACAGTGTGTGTGAGTGTGCGCGGCCTCACCAGCTCAACGTCCTGAACCAGGGCAGGTGGTACGAGTGGTACACGCTGTATCCGATGGTGATGATCTCCTGGAAGCACTTAATCTGAACGATGAGGACCTGTGCAGAGAAACACTGTCACCGGGGGAGGAAACTACAGGAGCACCTCCAGGGGGAGGTGTGCGAGCGTACTGAATCCCGGTGTCCCAGTGACACTGAATGTTTGACAGGCCTATTTTTAGTGAATCCCAAGGTGACCGGAGCAGAAAATCCTGCATTCTATTAAAGAGCCTGAATCCCATTAATCCAAGAGAATATGGTTCAGTTGAGTGATGAAGTTCAACTAAAATGTCCATAATCCACCTGGATACAGTGTAAAACTCATTAAGGAAAATTATGTCTGCCTGTACATTCAATATGTGTAAATATATGACATTTTGGCATATTCAAATTGTTAGACACATTTCTCTGAACGACGACCTCCGGGGTGTCAGAGCCTTGGCACAGCATCATTCTGTGTTGGTACTACTCACAATCATCATCAGCACTATAGGCCCCAGGTAGATGATGAGAAAGAAGAAGGAGATCATGGCCAGTGTGAGGATACCTCGGACCCACCAGTTCCTCCATCTGAAGGAAACGCAGACAGAGGGGCTTCTTTTCATACATTACTGTAAACTGGAGATTACAATCAATCCCTTCAACCATCCAAAACAACAACATCAGCACACGGAAATAAAAATATTTTATACCGTATATCCTAATATTTCTCAGTGTTAATATTGAGCTTGTTTGCATATTACAATTCATTGGTACAATTGTAAACGTCGACTCTAGAGACAACTTTTATTACTGCAGACAAAACTGAGCAATGTCTTTGTTTCCCATCAACAGTGTCGGTACCTCGAGGAGAGTCCAGACAGGGCCTTGTTCAGAACCTCCGGGGTGTCATCACCTGGGGCCGGCACCTCTGGGACCTCAGAGTCCGCCTTGGCCTCGCCGTCTGACGCCACATCTTTTTCCACCTTCAGCTCGCTGTCAGAGCCCTGACAGACACACACACACACACACACACACACACACACACAAAGTAGTGAGGGGGCGGACAATTGGTCAAGATGTGTAGCTGTAGACAACATTGCAAAAAACACTGAGATGACATATTTTGTTCCATCTGGGATTCCAGTTTTACTGATATTCATATTCATAAATCTAAATCAGCATTGCCCAAAATGTTTTTTTCTTCAGTAACTACCCATTTTTACAGAATAAACAAACTTCAAGCAAAACAAGGCCTGTGCAGCTAAATTAATGTAAATAAAGCTGTCTCACAGTTGTGTGATTTTCTAGCTAGATCTCTCTCTCTCTCACACATATATATATTTATTAAGGCTGTCAACATAAATGCATTAACTATGCAATTAATATGGTGAAATTAAGGAAAAGTTGCATCTGCAAGATGAGTAAATGAGTGTAGTTTTGTAGTTTTTTTGAAAATAACATTAACAATTAAACAGTGACAGTACTCATTACCTTTAAGATTTAGTCTTTAGATGAAATACAAACATTCATTAAAAACAACATTGTAACAACAGAAACAAAAATATTTATTCTTTGCCATTAATCAAGATTAATACATTTCAAAATGTGCGATTAATTAGTTGATTTTTTTAAAAGTCTATCGACAGCCCTGAACAGAAATGTCATTGAAGCAACAGCAGCAGTGAGATTGCCGGTGTAGGAGTGAAGGTGTGGGCGGCGAAACGCTGCACCAAACCATCTCCTTCCATATTGTTGGTGCCCCAGAAGCATCTGTTTCTGACAGATCTCAAAAACACTAATCTCTGCGTCTCCATGGTAACGGACACAATCACAGGAGGCGGCGGATACGCGCGGTGACCGCTCGTCCAATAAATACTGTTTTCTTCAGGTCAGTTTGTCCCTCGAACCTCCCTCCCCCCCACTCTGCTGCTGGGGACCAAATTAGGCTCGATCTCACCTCAAAATCACACAGCGGGTCTCACCCCAGTCGCACCCTTTAACCATTAGACCATCTCATGGCCCTCTGGATCAACTCGGCTAAATTAATCCAAAACTGCAAACTATATGAAACGCTCCTACAAGAGACTGTCGATAGTTTAATGAATGCACAAGCAAGCACAAGCAGACATTCACATGCAGGCCTACTTTCCGCCTACTGGTTTCTATGGAGACGATTTCCGTCACTCAGGATGCTTGAGTTAAAAATAGGCCCTTGCTTCACATAAACGCTCCTCCCCTTTCAACACTGACTGTCTCCTTTTTTCCTCCCCAAAAAAAGAAACTACACCTGCAAGCCGCGAAGGGTTAGTACATGAATGACTTCACAGCCAGCTTTACTGGGACTTTGAGATATGTTAACTTAAGATTGGGAAAAAGACGAGGTGTGTGATTCACTTCCTCGGCTGAGCTCATCAGACAGTAATATTTCCAAGCACATTAATAATAATAATAACAAATAATAATCTCTAGAGCTGCTCCTTTTAAGCTGATCAACCTTTTCTATTAACTTTTTAACTGGTTTTGATCACCATATTGTTGAAAGCAGGGTTGTCCAGAACAGCTGTAATGGAAATTCACTTTATCTTGGGGATGAGTGTTGAGACATATGCTGTCCTTACTCACCTTAATCTGCTTTACACTGGTATTAATGCTACATGCCAACGGTTTAGGATGATCTCCCAGATTAAGTCTACATGAATCGTTATAGTAGCTGCTTTTTTGAGATTTACATCCCAAACTGTAAAGTTACTTCAAAAAATACAAGATGGCCTTTCTTTATTTGTAGATACACAACTTAAACAAACCGCATCAGATAGAAGATATAAATGATGCCACTCATGAATTGCATTTCTCGTAATATTCCCAATGATGTTAGTTCCGAGGATGCCGTAAAGGTCTCGACCATTAAGCTGCTCTTCGATGATCAATAATCACGTCATACGGTCCGAACCCCACATGCATTACCACGCCCCTTTGTGGGCTACGGCTAGTCCCTGGGAACTACTTCGACACCCATGTTGACGTCACAGAACATGCTTTTTGTATTCCCCCTCAGTCAGTTTAAATACGTCACGATAATAAATATGTTGTAACGTTGCGTCTGAAGCAGTTGTTGTTGTTGTTATTGTAGCAAGCTAAGCTAAGCTAAGTTAATGCTACTCTGGTAGAGACGATGTCGGCGAGCCGTTGGCCGTCCACACGGTGCACGAGTTTTACCAGTTTAATTTAACGTTATATAACGTTATTTCACCTAAGGTAACGTTGTGGGGGTAAAAACAATGACGTTTGTTTAGTGCAAATATAGTCTTCAGCACGTGAGGCTTTTTCGAAGCGTCGTAGACTTGACGTCACACCGTGGCCAGCTGCAAAACATCTCACAAACGTAATGCAAATTGTTTAAAATTTATCGTCGATTTGGTTAGCATGACCTAAAATATATGCTCTCTTTTGTACAAGGAGAGCATTCTATACTATCGGCATACATACGATAAAGAAAGCAGCGGTTATATGGATAGAATTGTAACTTGTGCCTTTGGTTTGCCTGTGAGAGCCTAAAAGGAAGCCCGTGCCTAGCAAAGACCAATCAAGTTTAAACCCCGACGAGGGTGACGGGTGATTTGTACTGAGCGCCTTTCAGTTGTAACCGACTGCGCACAGATGAAAAGACACGTACAAAAAGACACCGCATCCAAATCCATCACGACTTTCCCTCCAGCTAACGTCACCCGGGGTGATGCGTTAGGACAGCTAACGTTAGCTAGCCTGAGCGTTAGCATCGCTCTCAAGTGACTGGAAGGACGGAGTGCTGGCGGGCGTTACCTTGTCCTCTGACGGCTGCTGCTGTAACGTGGGGTCGGTGTCTTTGGCTCCACGGTGCCTTAGATCCGTCATCTTAGCAAGGTCCTGTGTCTCCGAGACACTGGCTCGTTTTGGGGACGGGTCTTGTGTTGAGCTTGTGATTTGCACAGCAACACTTTTCACTCGATGTGACCAAAGTGCCGTCAAGTTCGGAGGAATAAAAGATTTATGCAACTTCCGGATTTCAAAATAATCTCCAACGGTAATCATATTGAGTCGGAAAAAGTCATGAAAAAAATATAAATATAATGGGTCAAAAAATGTTGTGAAAAAAAGTCAAACGATAATGTGTCGAAAAATGTCCCAATATATATATATATATATATTGGGTCAAAAATGCCATGAAAGAAATATAAAAATATTGGGTCAAAAATGTCATGAAAAAAAGTCTAAATATATTGTGTGGAGGAATATCATGAAAAAAAGAAAATGTATATTGGGTTGAAAATGTCATGAAAAATGTGTGGAAGAATGCAAAATATATTATATGCGATCGGATTTCTTAAATCAGTTATCAAAGGTATTTTCATACTTTGGCAGGCTACTCTGGGAACTCACATGTCTCAACATGTTTGTATTGCTGTAGGCTTTTCTTCTTCTAAATGTTTGTTGGTTCAATGTCATTTTGAATAAACTGCAAGATAAATAACAATATCATATTCTTGTTTGCTGTGTGGAAGTTTGTGAAGTGGCGATGCATGCTTTTATTCTGAAGTTACAACCGCCTACGTTACGATGAGAGTTCTATGATGTCACGGGATGAACGGGCTATATTCAAGACAAATATTTTGGGGGTGCAGATCATAAAAACAGACAACAAGCAACACTGCATCAGCTCTAACCATGTTTAGCCGTTCCTCCATTGCAACATAAAAGGGTGATGTTCTGATCCAGTGAGGCCGTCTGAAATGTTACTGTTGCTCTTGATGCACAAATGATCTCATATACATGACTGGCACTCACAATGTAAATATGAAGATCTAACATTTTCAACTTAACTTTTGTTCTTTTTGTTCATCAACGACAATACATTCAACAATTATATTTTATTATCAATTGTGCTTCTCTCTCTGTAGAAAATGTTGCCTGTGTCCATTTCCTTCAAAAATGGAAAGAAAACAGTACCTGAACATCTCAAAGGACCACAATTTCGAAATGCATATGGAATTATTTTTCACTGTAAGCTAACTAAATAGATAATAATAGAAGAGTTAAAAAAAAAGAATAGCTAAATATAAAACTAACTGTAATTTTCACCTTTAACACCAAGTGGCAGCAAAAGCTCACTCTAATTGTGCGTGTGTGTGTTTGTGTGTGTGCGTGTGTTTGTGTGTGTGTGTTTGTGTGTCAGCTCTGTGGCCTGACAGCAGCCAGCATTTATAAATACATAATGCCCCGCCGCTGTTGCAGCAGAAGTGAAAGAGGGGAGAGCTCTGCAGCCCAAATACAACAGTTCAATAGGATGTGACATCAAGCTGTGGGGTGTTCACTGTCTCTATTTGCAAATAAGTGATAAATGGCATGAACAGGCCTGATTACTGGAACGAGCACCGGTGGAAGAATGCATTGCCGATTTGGCCTGTGAACACAACTGGTGCGCTGGAACACAACTCAATCATGACTCAGCACAATGTGAAAACACTGAGTAAACCGCTGCAGGTGATGCTCAAAACATTCACTAATACTGATTACTGACTAACTAAAACGTCAAAATAAAGCTGTCGATAGGTATTGTTTGATTAGGCCATGCTGATTCCCTCTTCTGTTTTGTATTCATCTTTTTATATAGCAAATCTTTAATGTCTTTTTATTTTATGTTGGCTTTCTGTCAATATCAATGCCTTGCCTCTCTATTTCTTTCTATTTCCTCTGTGAAGAACTCTACGTTTACTTATGTTGAACCTGTTATATGAATGCTGTTGTATTATTCACAGGACAATACAGATTTTTTGTCACTATAGCTGTCATTTCTGTCTTTGTTGTTTTTAGTAATTACAACTGAACGTTGATATTAATGTCTAAACGGCTTCATTGATTTTCCCTCCTATTCTCTCACTATTCCTTCCTTAAAAATGAAAAACGTATCCGTCCTTCACGGACTTCTGCAATGATTAATTACAGACATGTTTCAAATCCAAAATCACATTCATTGGAGCCAACAAACGGTTTCATTACACTTCTTTTTGAATGTGTGTGATGTGCTCAGGTACTGTCAGACCTTAACATATACGACTCCTAAAACAATAATGGAGTCATGACTCGGCAGAAATCGTGACGGTAAGAACACGGGGACTTGGCTCAGGCGCCTGGCAACAAGAACACACTCTCATACCTGCACACCCACGGATTATGACTGCAGTGCTTTTGACTCCACTCCGTGGGGGCCCTTCCTCCTTGCTGCAGTGTGACGCCCTGGACGTTGCTCAGCACTGTTGCACGGCTCGCTGCACGTGTACACTGTGAAGACTCCTGTCTCATGCTGCAACTGTCCCCATCCCGCTCTGAGCGGCTGCTCTACTGTGTTGTGTGTGTGTGTGTTTCATGTCAGGCAGCCCACATGGTTGGTCTGGGACCCCTCAGCAGCTCCCCTCAGAACTGCAGGGCTCCGGGACATCTGCAATGCAGAAGTCTATATATAGCCGGGGAGTTATAGGAGAGAGAGAGAGAGAGAAAGAGAGGAGGGGGGGCTGAGGGGGAGAGACATGGAGACAAAGACAGACAGTGAGACAGGAGGGTGGAGGAAGGACAACACAGAAACAACAGACAAGGAGAGTGAGAACTAACCAGGCCGCAACTTTGTCAAAATGGCGAATGATTATTTCTATAATGGATGAAAGCTAAAATCCAAACACTTGGACACACTAGATCCGCTAAAGAAACCCAGAGAATCACAAAGCCAACCAAAGGCCCAGGAAGGATGTCCCCTACGTGCCGTTTCAAGGTTGTGAAGTGAGTTAACTCACTCGAAGGGTCTCGGAGGGTCTTGGAGGAGGAGGTTTGCAGTTCAATTATGAGTGCCCCCCCCCCCCCCCTCCACAACAATGGAATCCGCTGACGGCAGAGCTCGGCACTCACGCACAAATCAAGGACAACTCCACGGTCATTTTCAATAAACCTGCCCTCTGACTCGTCCCGTGTCGAGGATGAAAGAGGGAGCATCAGTCGCTCTCAGTCCGGCACGCGGCGCCGTAGGGACCTTTACACAACATGCTATGAAGTATTTATCTACGATTGTAGAAAAGTTATGACTTCAAAGAGATATTTGTTCTAGAGGCTGGTAGCAAAGCTGTACACAGCACCGTCTTTGATTGGAACGACGTGTCCTTTCTAGGGGGACACAGGGGGGAACAGGCTTGTTGTTTCAGGCAGTTGAATGGACTCCAAGCAAGAGAGAACTACCATCTTCAGATAGAAACCCACTGAAAGATGCAAATGTGCGGTTAAATTCAATACACAATCTTTATCTCTAACACGGCATTATGGAGATCTAACTTCTTATTGATTGCTGCACTTACAGAGAAAAAGGCATCGGCCTTTAAAGCATCACGTTGCATTTTCGCTTCTGCGAGACCCGAGCGGGCGCCTTTTCATTAAATACTTTAGCTCGAAATATTTGTCCTTGACACTTTTCAGACAGATTTATTGATTGTCTGTTAGTGCTGATAATGTTTTCGCCGCTGTGCTGGTGGGCCAGCATCGGGCTACTGTCATCCATATTGGCCATCCCCATCCTTCCCCTCTGGGTGCAGGCCGGCAGAAGCCGATAGCGACACCCGGCCGACATTATGCAGCTCCGCCCCCGCCAATAAAAAAAGGTGTTGACTTAAGCTTAAGCGCTCAGGACGCCGGCACATTGGTACTGGAAGTAGACGGTGAGTAGACGTAAGTAAATGGACAGCTTTAGGTGCTGGAAACATTTATATGTTACGGATGATTGATACATCAGCAAGCCTTCTCCATAGAGGCCTTCTCCATAGAGGCTTGTCACAGTAAAAGCACAGGGGTAAATGATAAAAGTAATGATGCAATCATTCGTATGCTGCATTAGTTTCAAGGTCCTGCTGTTGTGCAAGAATAAAACCTGCAAAAGAAGGTACAAACATTGAAAAGTAAAGCCGCTACATTTCTTAATTCATAAAAATCACTATAAATAATGTCTTTTACTGATATAAGGTTTTGTCCCATTATTGCCTTTCATTCAACTGCCTTTCACACATATTGCATGCTGGGAAGCTGCCTAATGCTTTGCCATGTGTAACCATGAAAAGAAAGGTCAGATCAGGCACAAATAGGTTGTGTTATCATTCATCTTGTCCCTATCTCACAACAATAAAGACGCCGAGATGCAGTGACGTTCGGTTATTAAATGTCTTTATTTGGCTTTGAGAGGAATATCACTGAGTGAGACAGCAGCACGTCTACAATCACAGTTGTGTAGCAGAGTTCTGGAAAGTGGCAGCACTGCTCAGCCTCTCAAAGAACAAGTGAGATGGAGGGAAACACATTGTTTGTTTTAACTTTCAGTCATGATTAAGGCAAGTTTTTTTTAATTGAACACACAACAAGCAAAAAACATCTATCCCATCCAGCAGATATTCAAGCTCGAAGAGTCAGGCCATGCATTCATGCCCATTGGTTGATTCATTTGTCAAACAGAAAATGCCCAAAAGTCAAGTGGTTCAGAGGGAAGTGATAGAGGGGGCCATGGCGAAAGTAGCCCTTGTACACGGCTCTGTACCATTCAGCCACAACTGCCACTTACAGTCCGAGCGGAGGGCCGTCAGTGTCACCGACAGCTGCCGGACACTGACAGCCACCCCAGGTCCTTTGTCCAGCTAAAAACAAAACAAAAGCACCACTACATTTGTACGTGGGAGAATAAAAATGGTTGGTTATCTAGAACAGACTTGCAGATCAATGTTTAAACTCTTACGCGTTTGGCCGTTATATTCCCCGACTAATGAATCAATCAATGAATCAAAAAGATATATATATATACACAGCGGCAATATAATGTCTACATTATCATTCCCAAAGATGCATTCCCTCGTCCCAAACCTCCCAACACACACTCGCGTGTGTAACCGTATTTCGTGCCGTGAAGCTGCAGTGAATCAAAGAGGACGAGGAGGGCGGCTTGAGTGGCGGTCGGTTCCGTTTGTTCGCGGTCGAGTTGAGATGCAGAACCAGAGAGCAGTGGAGAGGGGTTGAAGGAATGAAGGGACAGGAAAGCAATCCCCCCCCCCCCTCCCCGCCGTGGGACATGTGGGGTCTTTCCTCTCAACGTTCCTGGGTAACATTCAGCTGGTGGAGCTAAGATTACGTCCCTGTTAACTTACAGGACTCTCCAACTTCTACATGTAAAAATCAAATAGCACCGTAAAAGTTGGACTGGCTGTTAACCTGTGCGTTTTTCTTAAAGTCTGCGTGCCGACAAAAATGGTTACTTTGATTGCTCTTAATATTTATCATTGATGGCACATTTGTTGTTACTCCTGTTGAGGAAAAAATCCTCCTTTCGTCAAACTAAAAAAAAAAAAAAAATAGCATCATGCGAGCTTTCTGCGCCTGCCTCTCAATGAATGTAAAATAATGACGACCTCTGCGGAGTGTGTTCGTGACCTAAACTCTCCTGTCATTGTAATACATCTACTCCTCTCTAAGGTTCCCCCCCCCCCCCCCTCCTCCCCCCATGAAGTGACTTTGCCTCTGAGTGACGATGTGCAGAGGTGTGTTTGACAGAGATGATGTGAACAGAGACCAGATCCATGTAAGTGAACGCAATGAGGATGAAGAACGTGTTACTGATAACGATGGAGACCAAGTGGACACCAGCGGTTTAGCTCTTGCTGGTCTTGCCGGCGGGGCTCTCCTTCTTCTTCTCCTTCTCTTTCTGCTTCTCGTCCTCCTCTTCCTCCTCCACCTCCTCCTCTCCCTCACCCTCCTCCTGGTCGTCGGCGTCATCTCCCTCCTCTTTGGTCTCCTCTCCTTCCTCTTCCTCCTCCTCCTCCTCGCCCTCGTCTTCCACCTCCTCCTCCTCCTCCTCCTCTTCCTCCTCCTCGGGCTTGGCTTCGGGCTTCCTGTAGGCTCCCAGGGAGTAGGAGCGGGCCGACATGTAGGAGAAGCCCTGGTAGCCCGACTGGACCATGGCCCCGCCGACGGAGCTGAGGCGGCACTCCTCGCCTTCCAGCAGCTTCCTGCTCGGGCAGAAAGAGACACGGACAAGAGATGACGGACAACAGATGACGGACAAGAGATGACGGACAAGAGATGACGGACAACAGATGACGGACAAGAGATGACGGACAAGAGATGACGGACAACAGATGACGGACAAGAGATGACGGACAAGAGATGACGGACAACAGATGACGGACAACAGATGACGGACAACAGATGACGGCGCCTCTCGTCTGGTTTCGCTGTCTCAGCGTTTGTCTGCTGAGGGATCAAATGTCTCTGTGGCGTCAGTCGTATTTTGATCCTAAAACGTTACAGTTTCACCTCGAATTTCTTCCAGAGAACCGAGAGGGACTAGCAGATGAAATTACACTTTTCAAGAAGGAAAGGAAAAGATTATTTATGGGGGACGGTTTGCTGTTGCTGTAATATTCATACGGATGTGCACTTGCATGTTAAAAAACTACAGGACACTGAAGAAGTATTTGATTCAGTAATGAATCTTAAAATAAAGGCTCGAGTGCAAGTGAAGCAAAATACGTGAATTATAGTTCGTCTTCTTGTGAATATCCAAGGTATAAATGCAAACTATAAGAAACGAATACTCTAACTCCGGTTAGTTCAATCTCCCAAACGGATGATCATGTTCGTGTGGTTGAGACGTAGCTCACCTGTAGGCAGCGATCTCGATGTCCAGCGCCATCTTGACATTCAGCAGGTCCTGGTATTCGCGCAGGTGACGGGACATTTCTCCTTTGGTGCTGCGCAGCGCAGCCTCCAGCTGCTGAATGGTATCCTAACCCACACAAAGTCATACCATGAAACACTACTGACTCACGCTCTGTCAGTAGAGATGGATTGAAAAACACCACAATGAGTGTGTTCCATTTGTCTTATCAAAGTGATCCATGAAAGACACGCTGCCCGGTTTTGACCTTCATCAGGGTTCACAGTGTCCTTGAGATTTAAAACATGGGTATGATAGCTCAAACACAGTTCCAGACTATAGTTTCTTCTGTGAAACAGTTAATTCAATTTAATGCTTCCATCCCGGCCCTGCTGGTCTCCATTTAGCAAACGTCTCCACTCCCGGCTTAATTCAAAGTCAAACAAATCCCAACAAGACATTAAACCATCTCACCGCCCCGGGTCATCGCCGTACCTGCATCTCTCCCATTTCGTTGCCGTGCCGGTCCTCCATCTCGGCAATCTGCCTCTCCAGGGCCTCGTTGTGGCCCCTGAGGGCCTCGATCTCCAGGGTGCGGGCCTGCACCTGCCTGCGGTACTCGCTCAGCTCCTCCCTTGAGTGCTTGACGGCGTCCTGGTTGCGGGCGGCGGCCTCGGTCACGCTGGCGAACTTGGAGCGGTACCAGTCTTCTGCCTGGGTCTGGTTCCTGGCCGACAGGCTCTCGTACTGGACCCGGATGTCCTTCAGAGCGGCAGTGAGGTCCGGTTTGCTCATGTCCATCTCCACCGACACCTGGATTCAGGAGGGGAGATCAACGGAGGGGCGTTTATTTGAGTATTAGTAGGTTCAAACAACATCTGTAAAGGAATGCAGTAGAGAATTAATAGGCCTTATATATTCAACAATAAGGGTACATTTAAACAATTGCACAATTGACTAAATACTTCATCTTTTTGTTTAATGCCTATACATTAGTTTTAGATTTTACTGCTCTTTCTGCAGCAGGGACTGTGATTTGAAGATAACATGACAAAAATAACCTTTTAAGCAACACTGGACTACCTGTAAACTAATTACTAATTATTTGAGGAAAACAGCCAATTGGGAAAGTTGAAATGTATCAAAAAATGATATGCTTTAATGTAATGTAATGTTTTTTAATGGAATATTAACTATACCTGAATTACATTTCCTCTAACACAGTTCATTGTGGTTCATCTATAGTTTAAGCATGGCGTGGCTTTTGTTGAAATGCATGCATAATGTGTTGATGCGCTGCTGCAGGAATCAACTGCTGACTCAGACATCCCTGCTGCCATGTGAGCTGTGCTGTCGATAGCTTACATGGCAAATATAGAGAAGGGACCCTGGAGAAATCTACCCAGCAACCATAACTAATGCACGAGTTAACAACGTCGTATAGCACATTCAATACATTGATTTCCTGCCCCAGTGATGAATGCTGGCACACCCAACAACTAAAAACTTGAAAAGATGATTTGTCTTGCCATCTGCCCCCTTTGGGAGACCACACCCCGAGACGATGCGCTATTTCGCCGCATTTTTCTCCCTCCCCCTCGTTTGAGGCCCCCCCACCGCCCCCACCTTACCTCCCACAAAAACATTTTTTGGATGACCTGGTTGCACCTGCAGCATTTAAATTTGAAGTGGCAAAACTTAACATAACTTAACATAATAATCACACAGAGAATGCCCATTTATGGCATACTTTGCAGATTGGCATTGATTGAGCCGCGCATCTCTCGGGAGGGGAAGGGGGGGGGGGGTTGAGGTGTGGGAGGAGGAGGTGGAGGCGCGGGAGGGGGCGCGGGCAGCGAGTGTGGCCGGCTCGGAACTGCAGTGCCATCAATTATCAAGTGCGCAATGTTTAGCGCGTGGAGGACGCAGTGTGCGGCCAGGGCCTCAGTTCCACGGGCCAATGTTACACATTCACGTGGGCTCATGGTCACACATGCGTGGATGCGACATCGCAACCCAGTCTCCAAAAAAAGCGTGAAATGGCTACGTTGGTCCACCGTGATAAACGTAGTCATGTTACGTTTTCCCCCAAAATAACGTTACTATGTTACGTTTCTTTTGGCCCATTCATTTACATTGCTTTGCAAATAGGTCACGTGACTATCAAGTTTCCCGGTAGCGAAAAGAAAAACATGGCGGACGGTCAGCATAATCTCCGTGAAAAACACAATATTTTAAGAAAGCATCAGCATTTGTATGCATTTCGATGGCATTTCTAGCGAGAAGTATGCGTTATTCTTTCATAATCTTCTATCAGAGACTGTAGAAGACCTTCCGTTTATTCGTTTCTGCGAAGATTTGAGTGTCCCTTTGGCAAAGCGTGGCTACGCAACGCCTTTAACGGCGCATTATTAAAAAAACACTTCCAGTGGGGGCGTAAAGAGGCGTTCAGCCTTAAAGCCACTAATCGCCAAACAAAACAAACTCAAAGCACTCGAATCACATTATGACTTTTTAAACATAAATTCCGTTATTTTTATGAGTTTTCAATGAAAGAATGCATCATTTCCGGGGGTAGGCATGCCCGGGACATCCCGAATTATGGGCAATTTTGATTTGTCCAGCTTTTTGACAGCTCCAGTCCCGACTTCCAATCACAGCCTCCTAAATCAATGACGCGCCTCAAACTCTCGGTTCGAACATTACGTCTTGTTTACATGGGAAAGGGGGGCGGGGCTTCGCCCTCAGAGCGGAGCGTCATTTCTCGCTCCACACGTCTCCTCTTTTTACTGGCCAGGAAAACGGGCGATCTATCCCACGTGGGTCTGGCTCCATTCCATTGGCTCTGACGAATCCATAGAGAGGCGGGACTTATCATTTTCCCGGCAAACGGAGAGATTTGAGCTGCATTGCTTCCACTGTGCGTGAAGTGGCCGTGAGGCCTCCACTAAAGTCTCTCTCTATTTGTTCTGCTTTACTCAATAAAAGTAAAACCTTTACAGATATACTGTCCACACACTAGGCTAACATAATGGAGACTTCCAGGCTTCGTCCTTTATGTTTTATGGGGATAAAGCCCCTGTAAGTAGTTTTTTCCCAAGCAAATCTGAGTTTCTTCTTTTTTTGTGTGTCCCATACAAATATCAAAATATATATACTGATTTTCACATCCAAACACACTCACTTATGTTCCCTTTTATCATGACAACAAGAAATTTCAAGATATACCTTTTGCTTTCATAAATATGACAGTTTTAGTGTGTAAATGCCCAGCAGTGTACGGTCCGGGGGCCCCTATCGGGCCACTTGTTAGATGGTTCGATTAGTCTATCACTACTATACTTTGATCTGACGACTAATTTGCACATCATGCTCGTACCGGCATGGCTTCGCCCTTCCCAGGCATAGTTCATCATCTTCCGGGGTCCTATAGCCAGTGTTGGGAAAGTTTACTTTCTACATTAACTAGTTCAAAGTTTAGTTTACAAATTTTAAAAAGGAACTAGTTCAGTTCATAATTCAAAATATTTGAACTAAGTTCACGGTTCCAAAAAATGAACTAGTTCAGTTCTTTTTTTCCATACGTTGCTGCGAGCTATTTTTTTTTTAAATTATTGCCACAGCCCAGAACCACAGACAGCAATTATTTTATCAGTTTTAACACTGAAGCGATGCATCAGATTTAATCTTCTTATCCAATTTGAATCCTTATCCAACCAGGGTTTACATTAGCATTGAGGGGACAGCATTTCCCTAATGATTCTTTGATGCTATGTTGCTGTCTATTCACTCCACACTAGCAGCAGTTGCAGAGTTTACCCCTACACTACATTCTCAAACACATGCTGCTTAAATGGTCTTTTTTAAATAAGGAATTATTAAAAGAAAAACAGGACAGTAATCATTAAGGTGCAAATGTTTGCAAAGAAAGGTCAGATTCCTCCCATCCTCACCGACCTTGTCAGTAACTTCATAAACTCTTTAAAATTATTATACGCCGCCTCTTTGCTACACTTATTAATGCGCGTTTATGGTGTGTTTTCTATAGAAATCTGGTACCCCATTGAACGATGTTAAGCTGAACGAACGCGCCGTTCATAGACACCAGAATGAACGAGAACAGTGACGTTCATCGGGCATTAATACAGTACGTTGAGTTCACGTTCGCCCAAAATATCAACAAGTTTATGAACGCGTTCAGGCACAACACTGTCCCAAAAGGGCCGGGATCGCACCTCACCCAGCATGCCTCGGCCTTCACTTTTTTCACTACAGAGTTTTGTTGCACCCTGTGACTCCGGCGTTAGACTCCTTCGACTGAGTTTTAAGATGGGTTGGATGGGTTACTGACTAAAATTTATGCCCCCACCCCCTAACTGCCTCAGGGAAACTTGTAAATATAATAAGTCAAATAAGTCAAACAAGCAAGTTGTATCTGGTTTAACCCTTTTATTCCTGTAGGCGTTTTTTAGGTCTCATGCTGGAAATTGCATTTACACACTAAAACTAGGATAACGCATGTCTGATGATAGTGACAGTGAGTCTGTCGATCAAGATGAGGATGGAGACATAGTAGAGGTTGAAAATCCTCCTTGTTGAACACCCCACAATACATTCTGTGCTCCCTCTGGCATAACATTTCTAATGATATCATGTCCCCCCCTTCAGTATTTTAAGACATTCTTCAGGTTATTGTAGGCCAGTTGAATGTGTATGCCATAAAATTTGACACAAACAAGCCCTTTAAGTTTACATGTTTTGTATGTGGATTTTGTACATACAGTGTTGGTCATTTCATTTCTTTGTTTAATATTTTTGAATTTATGTTTGAATCCATTTGTGGTTAATGTGCTCAAAATGCACTACTTTCTTAATGATTACATTGCTTGTTTGACTTATTATATTTACAAGTTACCCTGAGGCAACAGACCTAAATCAAGTTAGGGGGTGGGGGCATATATTTTAGTCGGTAACCCATCAAACCCATCTAACAAGTGGCCCGATAGGGGCCCTCGGACCGTACACTGCTGGGCATTTACACACTAAAACTGTATGATTTATGAAAGCAAAAGGTATATCTTGAAATTTCTTGTTGTCATGATAAAAGGGAACATAAGTGAGTGTGTTTGGATGTGAAAATCAGTATATATATTTTGATATTTGTATGGGACACACAAAAAAAGAAGAAACTCAGATTTGCTTGGGAAAAAACTACTTACAGGGGCTTTATCCCCATAAAACATAAAGGACGAAGCCTGGAAGTCTCCATTATGTTAGCCTAGTGTGTGGACAGTATATCTGTAAAGGTTTTACTTTTATTGAGTAAAGCAGAACAAATAGAGAGAGACTTTAGTGGAGGCCTCACGGCCACTTCACGCACAGTGGAAGCAATGCAGCTCAAATCTCTCCGTTTGCCGGGAAAATGATAAGTCCCGCCTCTCTATGGATTCGTCAGAGCCAATGGAATGGAGCCAGACCCACGTGGGATAGATCGCCCGTTTTCCTGGCCAGTAAAAAGAGGAGACGTGTGGAGCGAGAAATGACGCTCCGCTCTGAGGGCGAAGCCCCGCCCCCCTTTCCCATGTAAACAAGACGTAATGTTCGAACCGAGAGTTTTAGGCGCGTCATTGATTTAGGAGGCTGTGATTGGAAGTCGGGACTGGAGCTGTCAAAAAGCTGGACAAATCAAAATTGCCCATAATTCGGGATGTCCCGGGCATGCCTACCCCCGGAAATGATGCATTCTTTCATTGAAAACTCATAAAAATAACGGAATTTATGTTTAAAAAGTCATAATGTGATTCGAGTGCTTTGAGTTTGTTTTGTTTGGCGATTAGTGGCTTTAAGGCTGAACGCCTCTTTACGCCCCCACTGGAAGTGTTTTTTTAATAATGCGCCGTTAAAGGCGTTGCGTAGCCACGCTTTGCCAAAGGGACACTCAAATCTTCGCAGAAACGAATAAACGGAAGGTCTTCTACAGTCTCTGATAGAAGATTATGAAAGAATAACGCATACTTCTCGCTAGAAATGCCATCGAAATGCATACAAATGCTGATGCTTTCTTAAAATATTGTGTTTTTCACGGAGATTATGCTGACCGTCCGCCATGTTTTTCTTTTCGCTACCGGGAAACTTGATAGTCACGTGACCTATTTGCAAAGCAATGTAAATGAATGGGCCAAAAGAAACGTAACATAGTAACGTTATTTTGGGGGAAAACGTAACATGACTACGTTTATCACGGTGGACCAACGTAGCCATTTCACGCTTTTTTTGGAGACTGGGTTGGACATCGAGGGCACCGTAAGCCATGAGTAAGGTGTACTTGGGTCAGTGTGGCCCTGGGCACCACAGTACAGTGGGCCTTCGGGGCCAAACAGTGGGAGGTGTACCTGAGTGGCCTGCAGAGACGCCTGCATCTCCTGCAGCTCCTCCTCATGAACTTTCCTGAGGAAGGCGATCTCGTCCAGCAGCGACTCCACCTTCTTCTCCAACTCCAGGCGCGCCATGGTGGCGTCGTCCACGTCCTTCCGGAAGCCCTTCAGGGTGTTCTCCGCCTCCTCACGCAGCCTGGTCTCCTCCTCCAGCTTCTCCCTCATGTGCTCCAGCGTGTCGTTCATCTGCACGCAGTCCAGGTGCATCTGGCTCCTCTCGTGCGTCAGCTCCTCGACGCGCGCCCTCAGCTCGCGGATCTCCTGCTCGTACAGCTCGTGCAGACGCGAGGGCTCGTTGTGGCGCTGCCGCAGCATCGTGACCTCCGCCTCCAGGACTTTGTTCTGCTGCTCCAGGTTGTGCACTTTCTCAATGAAGGACACGAAGCGGTCGTTGAGGCCCTGCAGCTGCTCCTTCTCGTTGGTGCGGACGATCTTGAGCTCGTTGGTGACCGCGGTGGACTGGGTCAGGTCCATCGCGGACTCCGGCATGGAGGAGAAGACGCGGCCAGACGCCGCCGTCCTGCGGTAGTTGGTGGAGGACGGGGAGCCATAGTTGCGGTGGCTGCTGCGGTATCCCGCGGAGTGCGGGCGGGACGGGCTGCTGCCGCCGCTGATGCCCAGACCCACTCGGCCGGACCGGGGGGCATCTCCGAAGATCTTCCGATAGGAGCTGCTGCTGTAAATGTCGCTGGAGTAACTCATGTTTCCTTTTGCCGTGGTGGTGTCCGGTCCCACTGATCTGTACGGGAGAGAGAGTAAGAGAGAGAGAGACGGAGAGAGGGGGTGAGTGTGTGGAGTTCAGGAGTGTGTGATGGTGAGAGTGTGTGTGTGTGGGTGTGTGTGAGCGAGAGCCAAAGTGAGATGCGAGTGATGTCTGGCCCGGACAGGTGCTTATATAGTGAAGGCGCCGGCGCATCATTTGACGCAGGCACAAAAGAAGATGAGGGGAAACCTGCAAGCTTTTGCAGAAAGCCTCCTCCCTCTGGGGAGACACGAATTCACTCATGCAGATCCCCGTTTCTGCCTTCATGGCTCAAGGCGTCAACACACAATGACTATGAGGAACCCGTTCAGTATAAGGGCTTTATTTATAGCTGGTTTGACCTGAACGCTTACATTAAGTTAGTAACTCGCCCTTTGCTTTCGCGTTGTGACTCAATGGCATTCGGATTACATTAAAATCTCACTTTCCCAATGCATGCATCATCCCGCTCGACTCGCTCATGTTACTGTTGGTACTTTAGTCCACGCTGTCATTGCAGTTTTTCTTTGCTGTCCCAGCAGAATGGCAAACGAACGGGATCGATGCGCGAACTGTGCGCCAGAGTTTGTTTTTTTGGTGCTGCAGTCTGCATCTAGCCGCCCTCCCCCACGCCCCCCACAGCCCCCACACCCCAGACCTCCGCAATATCGGAATACGGGATGAGACTCGTTAAAGTGGCCCGATTCTTGCACCACATCGTCGCCGTCTCGTCCGCAGCCCTCGAGCGTGATGGATTTGTATGTCGTCAACTCAATGAAACCCGCGACATCCAGTCGATCATCGTCCGATCGCGACAACAACAACATAAATCATGATTGTTCCACAATGCAGTCCTCGTTATAAGTCATCCCGAGCACCCTAACCCCATAGCGTGGACACTTTGAACTATTCACGTTCCCTTAAAATGCGTAAAGCAGTATTCTCAAAAAAGTTGGACAGAAGTTCATCCTTTGTTGACTTAACATTGTATGTCTAAATATGACTTATACTGTTGTCCAGGGAAATAGTGATCTGTGGGGTCTGTTGAGTCATGTCTCGCCTGTGAGGTGTTGCTGTGCAGAGCTGTCGCTGGCCGTGGTCCTGACCCGGCCCGGAGGCAGGAGACGGACCACGCCCATATTATAGAGAGAACCCCCCCCGCCCCCCCCAACCTTTGCTCCCTCACTGCAGCCTCACCCCCTCTCCAAACACCGCACATGGCGCCTCCAGTGGCTGGTTCACGCCGCCAGTCTGGGAAACAGGCCGAACCAGTGGGGAAAACCACGTGGAACACTCACTGCCGAGTCATCCTAAATCTCCTCAGGCCATCTCTGTTGGTGCTACTCTTACATTTGGAAAAAGAGGAAGACAAGCCATCTCAACAAGAATGTTTTTTTAGTGGGAAATAACTCAACACAGTGGGAAGACGTTTAATGCTGGGTGTCCATAACATAACACTTCCTTTTTTATACACGTGCTCCTGCAATGTAAACAATGACAACGTTATACGAAATGGGGAAGGAGTCGTTTGCCTTTTACTTCCACATATTAACCACTAGAGGGAACTCAAGTATTGGCGTGGTGCTGCATCTACAGAGAAGGCCTGAGCTGATTCCGAGCACGTCTCAACAGTCACATCCACATATTTGTCATATTTTTGTTATATTAGTCACCATTTTTATTTTCTTATCCTGCATGCAGATGCACTAGCCAGTTTGTTTGTGCAGTCCGACGCAACATTCCTGCCAACGATCCCTTTGAAGGCCATCATATTTTGCTTTTTGGGGGTATATTTCTGTCAATTTAGAAGGAATTATGATTACAATAAATCTGCAGGAAAGAAATGTTAAATAATGCAATGCCCTTAAAATCATGAAACCCCTACTGTGTGTGTGTGTGTGTCGAGAGAGAGCGTCTCTGCCATTGACTCACGTGCAGTGCAGTTGGCAGCCTGTGGCAGACATCATGCTACCTTTTGCATGCAGGTAGCGCCACTGGCTAAACTTCAGATGAAATATGCTGTGTTTTTTGTTATTACAATAAACAGGAAGAGGGCGCTGTTCTTCCAGCAGAGACAGGAAGCTTTCTGGTATTGAAGCAAAAGCAAATGGTGGAACCACTGAAAGAAAGACAGCCTCTACACACATATATATATATATATATATATATATATATATATATATATATATATATATATATATATATATATATATATATATATATATATATATATATTAAAGGCTTTTATTCATTGCATAATCTTAAACTTTACTGTCTAAAAATAAATTAACCTTTTTCCAAAATAGTGATAGTATCACAGTCTGACAGCCTCACAGAGTACCAGCAGGGTTCAAGGCCTCAGGAAGGGTCAACTGAAGCTACTACAGCTCAGCTGACTGGGTGTCCAGCTCCTGCGCTGGCCTCCATCCTCCAGAAGCAGTAAGCTGCAGAGGACAAGACACAGCAATTTCTGAATTAAATCCAATTTATCAAACAAAATAAAATGTAAGACCCCCAAATATAGTGTTAATACAAAAAAGCCAATAAAATCTGTAGGCCGACTCCACTCGTGAGTATGACATGGTAGTGTTATTTTAATTCACTCTCAGAATACTCTGGCCCAGCTGTTAGTTAATAATTGACTTCACTTTGGCAAATTATGACGGTACATTTTGATTTTATGGATCTAGTAGGGTAGGTGGACAGAATCCCTTATTTGTTTGGAGAACCTGGCCAGATCTTACACCTTTGACAAGTCAATAAATATAATTCATCATCTGGGAGTGAAAGACATATTGCGTCTCTCGCTCTGCTCATTTCCTTTAAGTTCATAATGGCATCTAATAACTCGGGAAATTCCCACACGGTCCCGACACGAGACGCTCGGCAGCAGCACGGCTCCTTTGAAGCCGCTTTTCCCTTTGTTGCTTTGATATGGCAGGTGTTCCTCGCCGAGCGAGGGCTTCTGTGAGGGGCTTCGCTACGTGTCACGTGCCGGCCACTCAGACCCCCCCCCCCCCCCTCGCCTTTGTTCCGTCTGCGATGCACTCATCTTGTCTGATGTGCCCTCTTCCCTCAGGTCCCACGGGACGCCTCGTTTTCAGCAGGCCAAGACCACCTCCTCCATCTGTTTGCACACACACACACACACACACACACACACACACACACACACACACACACACACACACACATGCGCATACATGCATACGTGCACATGCAAAGCACACACAAACACACACTCAAATATCTCTTGATCTGAGCTGCCAACTGGGATGGAGGATGATCATGTAAGGCGTGTGCCAACCAGCAAGTTTCTACTGAGGTGATGAAATCCACTGAGGCCCATTAGATGCATTCAGTGATATGTGCCATCTACTGCTCGTTGATCTTTTTAAATCCATTTCCACGGAGACACCGCGGACCGCCTTCAGAAACGGTGGATTGGCCGTAAGCCTTTTTCTAAAACGTACTTTATTTGCACTCAAATCAAGTGGCAACGTATCACCTAAACCCAATGCGCTCATTATCAATACAACTTCTTACACGCCTGTTTTTCCGTTACTAGAAGCGTGTTAGTGATTAAATACAGAACATCTCAATCGTTTGCCTCGTGTCGTGTTGATGAATCACATGCTGTTGTCTGTTTTCGTAATGCCTCGGTGTGAGTGGGTGTCACGCGGCTGTGTCCCCGCCACTACGTGTCTAAATGCACGTTTGCGTGTGTGCTCGTTCGCGGGTGAAAGTGCCCAAGACAGGTCGCGGCGGTCCGAAAGGCAAATGTCAAAAGAAGGTGATGTGTGCTGGTTTTGACTAATCTGATAAGCGAACACACATGGCGAGATGGGTCAATAGGCCTTTGACCCTTAAAACAGATAAACACGCCTCCTAACACAACTCTGTTGCCGTCAGTGACATTTGAAAACACACAGCAGCAGGCTGGCCATCGCCGTACCGGCCTGCTCGGATCAGGCCAAGCTGCATTGCGGCGTCTGTGCTTCGTGTGCAGATTACACGTAAGGTGGGTCTTTAGTGCTTTACAGCAGGATGGAAGGAGAGGACCATCATACACCAACATGGAACGAGATGAATAGATAAGATGGATGCATAGAAAAATAGATGGATATAAAATGATCTGACACTAGCTGATATCTTTCAAAAGCCAGAAGGTTTAGTTGTGTACTGATCTTGTGTATGTATGGAAAACTAAAAGATAGCGTCTTAACAGATTTCAATGTAAATCTTTAAAATGAACATAATTATCGAGGATATCCTGAAAACTACCTGACATAACTGATCAATATGTTTTACTAAAGATGAGACAGTTGATACCTCCAAGGCTGAAATGAAACAGAAAATCCTTCTGCTTGTGATGACCTCCCATGTATCAAAATGGTGTTTGTGCGAACGATGAACTCCCCGTGATGGTTTTTCCCCTCTGATTGTGCCCCCCCCCCTTCCCCCCTCCCCCCCTCCCCCAGCAGCCAGACAGCTCCAGGGGGGATGGGGTGTCGGTTATTGAGCGGCTGTGATCACACAAACCCGGGATTACTCCGACAAACAGTGGATGGCGGGCGAGGATCAAGGCCCCCGTGGAGCTTCTCTCTCCTCTGCATCTATTCAACCGCCACATCACATGATCAACTCTGTGAGAAACGTGCTGGCGTCCCTGGTAGAAATCAAGACACGGACAGGTGTATAGGTAGGTAAACAAGTGTTTCAAATGTTTTATTCCTTTAATATCAATGGCAAATACAAATTGCTGCTCAACGATTCACTTTTCCTCCACATTGGAAGTGACTTCTTTAGACGACAGTGTCCAAATGATCCAATTCTCAGTAAGTGCACAAACTCCCTCCTTTAAGTTATTGTTCAATAAACATACATTTGATCTTTCTGAGGAGAAAGGGAGCGACGATGTTCATGGAGCTATGACGGGGTGTGTGTGTGTCTGTGTGTGTGTGTGTCTGTGTGTGTTGTGTAACGCATGAAAGCACCACGCCTGAAAAGGAATGGCCCTTGTGTGATACATCATGCTTACTCATTACATATCACATACTTCCGGTAGGTCGTGTCTGTTTTTAAGGCATTAGCAGCCACTTTGTATGCAGGGTCAAAATGTGCAAAAATCAAACATACAAACAAGTGAACACATGTTGCCCCTGAAGCTGAAACGTGTAGCTTAAAACGACTGGTCTGTAGTCGTGTTCTTTGAGAGATTCCACGCCTGCTTCTTTAAGGCAGACGCCGAGAGCACCGGGGGGGGGGGATCATTCACATACACCCCAACCCTTCCTCTCCCTCCACACACACACACACACCTGCCTCGCTGCACCGGGGGGGACACAAACGCAGCGAGTGGGAGTCTCTCTCTCTCACACACTCACACACACACACACACACACACACACACACACACACACACACACACACACACACACACACACACACACACACACACACACACACACACACACACACACACACACACACACACACACACACTTATGGAAGACAGACAACAGGCCATGGATGGGAAGAAAAAAAAAAAAGAAGGAGAAAGCGGTTTTCTCTCAGAGACAGACGTCAATGCTGAGGTTCATACATGAAGTGTTTTTTTTTTGTTGCATTTAACTAGTAAACAAATGAACAAAGGAACCAGAACAGAAATTTAGCCATACAATTCATTTCACCCACCCTCCACCACCCCAACATTTCTCTCTGAAGACAGTGACGAAACACACACACACACACACACACACACACACACACACACACACACACACACACACACACACACACACACACACACACACACACACACTGTATACACATGCACACACCGACTGTTGGCATTTCAGTGAACAGAACTGCTCATCGCACCTTGTTTCCATTACATGTCCCCCTTTAGTCAGTCTCCCTTTTATGACGTGGCTACACAGCGCCTTGGAAAAAGAAGAAGAAGAAGAAAAAGGAAAAAAAAAAAAAAGCAGCATTTCACAACCAAACACTAAACATTCCTAGACCTATATTTTGTGATTCCTCTTCATGCTTTAACTGAGCTTTGCGAGCGGTGGCCCTGTGCTGCCACACTGCCGGGGGGGGGGCGGGGGGGTGAGGTCACGTACATTCGAGAAGCTGCTGAACAAACGAAGCGCTGCGCTCTCACGAGGCGGAGCGGCGACGCAGCTTCGGCGGAGGAATCGTAGCCGCCGCTCATCCCACCGGCTCCTCGCGCTTTTATACTTTTTTTGTTGTTGTTTATAATAAATTATTTCGATTTTTTTTTTTTTGTCCTTTTTATTCCCGCACCAAAGGGCGAGATGGCTTTGAAAGCTAAAAATGAGGATCAACCACAGAGAAAACATTTCATTTTGGACACAGAAGCCTCGAGGCACAAGGGACATGTCTACACACTGTATGGGTCGGACGAGGCTGTGCAAACAAACTACACATCAGCAACTCCCCCAAGAAAACGCACCAGAAGACCAGAAGCTAGGACTAATTAAATATATTCTATTCATCTATATATTTAGCATATCTAATAAATACATTTGTTGATAGACATAGAGATCTTTCTGTAAACTATTTACATGAACATTTTTTTTCTTTTCGCAGAGACAATAAATAGCTATGCGGGCAAGGCAAAGGAGGGATAATCTGTAGCTTTTAACATTTTAGTGCTCTTTATCCGTGTGTGTGTGTGTGTGTGGCGAAGGCTGAAGACCACCCTTTATAAATAAAGTCTGAGAATAATGCTGTGAGTCTCACCTGCCGTCCCTCTCTCTCCCTCCAATGGAATGTGCTCCAGTCTCTCGACTGCTTTCAGTAGATCTGCTCGTCCCTTCCTATTAATACCTGGTGAACGGGGTAGGGGGGGGGCGGGGGGGGGGGGGGGCAGAGGTGAAGCAGCGCACGAGAAATATACCCCAGCACGTGCCAAGGTGTGCCGGCGTTCAGCCCGAAGGGGAGGCTGGTGGTTGAAAAGTCGCCCCCCCCCCCGTCTCC